>NW_027169805.1:15000-27500 GCF_036898095.1 Palaemon carinicauda | reverse complement strand
ACGTTTCCAATAAGATACGACAACCATAGGACGTTTTAGGGTACGACAACCATGGGGCGTTTCCAATAGGTTACCACAACCATGGGACGTTTCCAACAAGATACGACAACCATAGGACGTTTCTAATAGGATAACACAACCATGGGACGTTTCCAATTGGATACAACAACCGTGGGGCGTTTCCAATAGGATACGACAACTATGGGACGTTTCCAATAGGATACCACAACCATGGGACGTTTCCAATAGAATACGACAACCATGGGGCGTTTCCAATAGGATACCACACACACCACACCAGGGACGTTTCAAATAGGATACGACAACCATAGGACGTTTCCAATAGGATACCACAACCATGGGACGTTTCCAATAGGATACAACAACCATGGGACGTTCCCAATAGGATACCACAACCATGGGACGTTTCCAATAGGATAACACAACCATGGGACGTTTCCAATGGGATACCACAACCATGGGACGTTTCCAATAGGATACGACAACCATGGGGCGTTTCCAATAAGATATGACAACCATGGGATGTTTCCAATAGGATACGACAACCATGGGACGTTTCCAATAGGATAGGACAACCATGGGATGTTTCCAATAAAATACCACAACCATGGGACGTTTCCAATAGGATAACACAACCAGGGGACGTTTCCAATAGGATACGACAACCATGGGACGTTTCCAATACGATACCACAACCATAGGACGTTTCCAATAGGATATGACAGCCATGGGACGTTTCCAATAGGATACCACAACCATGGGACGTTCCCAATAAGACATCACGACCATGGGATGTTTCCAATAAGATATGACAACCATGGGACTTTTCCAATAGGATACGACAACCATGGGATGTTTCCAATAAAGTACCACAACCATGGGACGTTTCCAATAGGATAACACAACCATGGGACGTTTCCAATTGGATACCACAACCATGGGACGTTTCCAATAGGATACGACAACCATGGGGCGTTCCAATAAGATACGACAACCATGGGATGTTTCCAATAGGATACGACAACCATGGGACGTTTCCAATAAGATATGACAACCATGGGATGTTTCCAATAGGATACGACAACCATGGGACGTTTCCAATAGGATACCACAACCATGGGACGTTCCTAATAAGATACCACAACCATGGGATGTTTCCAATAAGATATGACAACCATGGAACGTTTCCAATAGGATACGACAACCATGGGATGTTTCCAATAAAATACCACAACCATGGGACGTTTCCAATAGGATACGACAACCATGGGATGTTTCCAATAAAATACCACAACCATGGGACGTTTCCAATAGGATAACACAACCATGGGACGTTTCCAATTGGATACCACAACCATGGGACGTTTCCAATAGGATACGACAACCATGGGATGTTTCCAATAGGATACGACCACCATGGGATGTTTCCAATAAAATACCACAACCATGGGACGTTTCCAATAGGATAACACAACCATGGGACGTTTCCAATTGGATACCACAACCATGGGACGTTTCCAATAGGATACGACAACCATGGGACGTTTCCAATAGGATACGACAACCATGGGATGTTTCCAATAGGATACGACAACCATGGGATGTTTCCAATAGGATACGACAACCATGGGATGTTTCCAATAAGATACGACAACCATGGGATGTTTCCAATAGGATACGACAACCATGGGATGTTTCCAATAAAATACCACAACCATGGGACGTTTCCAATAGGATAACACAACCATGGGACGTTTCCAATAAAATACCACAACCATGGGGACGTTTCCAATAGGATACGACAACCATGGGACGTTCCCAATAAGATACCACAACCATGGGACGTTTCCAATAAGATATGACAACCATGGGACGTTTCCAATAGGATACGACAACCATGGGATGTTTCCAATAGGATACGACAACCATGGGACGTTTCCAATAGGATACCACAACCATGGGATGTTTCCAATAGGATACGACAACCATGGGATGTTTCCAATAGGATACGACAACCATGGGACGTTTCCAATTGGATACCACAACAATGGGACGTTTCCAATAGGATACGACAACCATGGGGCGTTTCCAATAGGATAACACAACCATGGGACGTTCCCAGTAGGATAACACAACCATGGGACGTTTCCAATAGGATAACACAACCATGGGACGTTTCCATAGGATAACACAACCATGGGACGTTTCCAATAGGATACGACAACCATGGGACGTTCCCAATAAGATACCACAACCATGGGACGTTTCCAATAAGATATGACAACCATGGGACGTTTCCAATAGGATACGACAACCATGGGACGTTTACAATACGATATGACAACCATGGGACGTTTCCAATAGGATACGACAACCATGGGACGTTTCCAATAGGATACCACAACCATAGGACGTTTCCAATAGGATATGACAACCATGGGACTTTTCCAATAGGATACGACAACCATGGGGCGTTTCCAATAAGATACAACAACCATGGGATGTTTCCAATAGGATACGACAACCATGGGATGTTTCCAATAGGATACGACAACCATGGGACGTTTCAATAGGATAATACACCCATGGGACGTTTCCAATAAGATACCACAACCATAGGACGCTTCCAAAAGGATACGACAACTATGGGAGGTTCCCAATAGGATACCACAACCATGGGACATTTCCAATAGGATATGACAACCATGGAACGTTCCCAATAGGATAACACAACCATGGGACGTTTCCAATAGGATAACACAATCATGGGACGTTTCCAATAGGATAACACAACCATGGGACGTTTCCAATAGGATAGCACAACAAAGGGACGTTTCCAAAAGGATACCACAACCATGGGACGTTTCCAAAAGGACACCACCACCATGGGACGTTTCCAATAGGATACGACAAACATGGGGCGTTTCCAATAGGATACGACAACCATGGGACTTTTCCAATAAAATAACACAACCATGGGACGTTTCCAATAGCATAGGACAACCATAGGACGTTTCCAATAGGATACCACAACCATGGGACGTTTCCAATAGGATACGACAAACATGGGGCGTTTCCAATAGGATACGACAACCATGGGACTTTTCCAATAGGATAAGACAACCATGGGGCGTTTCCAATAAAATAACACAACCATGGGACGTTTCCAATAGGATAGGACAACCATAGGACGTTTCCAATAGGATACCACAACCATGGGACGTTTCCAATAGGATACGACAACCATGGGACGTTCCCAATAGGATACCACAACCATGGGACGTTTCCAATAGGATAAGACAACCATTGGACGTTCCCAATAGGATACGACAACCATGGGACGTTTCCAATAGGATACCACAACCATGGGACGTTTCCAGTAGGATACCACAACCATGGGACGTTTCCAATTGGATACCACAACCATGGGGTGTTTCCAATAGGATACGACAACCATGGGACGTTTCCAATAGGATACGACAACCATGGGACGTTTCCAATAGGATACGACAACCATAGGACGTTTCAAATAGGATAACACAATCATGGGACGTTTCCAATAGGATACCAAAACCATGGGATGTTTCTAATAGGATACCGCAACCATGGGACGTTTCCAATAGGATACCCTAACCATGGGACGTTTCCAATGGGATAGGACACCCATGGACGTTTCCAATAGGATACCACAACAATGGAACGTTTCCAATAGGATACCACAACAATGGAACGTTTCCAATAGGATACCACAACAATGGGACGTTTCCAATCGGATACCACAACAATGGGACGTTTCCAATCGGATACCACAACAATGGGACGTTTCCAATAGGATACCACAACAATGGAACGTTTCCAATCGGATACCACAACAATGGGACGTTTCCAATCGGATACCACAACAATGGGACGTTTCCAATAGGATACCACAACAATGGGACGTTTCCAATCGGATACCACAACAATGGGACGTTTCCAATAGGATACCACAACAATGGAACGTTTCCAATAGGATACCACAACAATGGGACGTTTCCAATCGGATACTACAACAATGGGACGTTTCCAATAGGATACCACAACCATGGGACGTTTCCAATAGGATACCACAACCATGAGAGAATAGAAAATAGAAAATTCTGTCTGACTAACTTGCTTGATTCGAGGTAAAGTTGGACTCACACTAGGCTTTTATTTTCGCAATCAGCTGTCCAAAATTGAAAGCACGAGATGTTGCGTAGGAGTTGTAGCGTCACATTACGATATCGCAGCTGTACAGGTAGGAGGTTGGCCAGGGCACCAGCCACCCGTTGAAATACTACCGCTAGAGAGTTATAGGGCCCTTCGACTGGCCAGACAGTACTACATTGATCATTCTCTCTGGTTACGGTTCACTTTCCCATTGCCTACACATACACCGAATAGTCTGGCATATTCTTTACAGATTTTCTTCTGTCCTCATACACCTGACAACACTGAGATTACCAAACGATTCTTCTTGACCCAAAGGGTCACTGAACTGTAGTTGTTCAGTGGCCACTCTCCTCTTGGCAAGGGTAGAAGAGACTCTGTAGCTATGGTAAGCAGCTCTTCTAGGAGAAGGACACTCCAAAATCAAACCATTGTTCTCTAGTCTTAGGTAGTGCCATAGCCTTTGTACCATGGTCTTCCACTGTCTTGGGTTAGGGTTGTAGCTTAGCAAATAATAATAATAACAATAGCTTCCCGACTGGACGGGAAACAGCTCATAAAACTGCGAGCATGACGTCAGATGTAAACACACAAGATGGCGGCTGGAAATAGGACGTGTTCTTGCTTGGTAATCTTGGGTTCAACAGGCCTCAAGAGATAATAAAAATCTGCTTTGTTCATCCTCAGGAAGTTGTAAAATTCTTCAATTCACGTAATATACCAGTAACAAATATTACTGCAATAGAAATTTCTTGGCACCATGATATCAGCTGATCGGTTTTGCTTAAATTTTCCCCATTTGCTCCTCGAACTGCTCCTTTCGCTCGCCATCATCGGCTGAAGGTTGGCGAAAACCACGAGCAAGAATAACGAGCAAGAAGTGAGAGTTAGGCCAATATACATCACATTAACATACATCAGTCTGTTGACTTTCAAGACCTCCATCTTGCTCTCTATGATTTGAGACAAGCAGCCAATTGACGGATGAGTGACGGGTGACAAGGTCCGGCTGTCCTGTCGCTGACGGGTTGTGTGACGGCTGCCTTAATTTGGCTGTTGAGTGGCCCTGCTAACCGGGTTGCAATGCGACGCTGATGTGAATGATTTGCAATGTGCAATGCCGTCCCATGTCATATTTGGAAAGGCAAGGCAGTGCAAAATGGGAGGTGGTAATTAAAGTGAAGAGTTCGTTATTAGATAATAAAAGTGAAAATTGAGATTAGTTATTTTCGAGAAAGTATTTAAGCAAAAATAACTCTCTCTCTCTCTCTCTCTCTCTCTCTCTCTCTCTCTCTCTCTCTCTCTCTCTCTCACATATATACACACACACAGACACACACACACACACACACACACACATATATTATATATATATATATATATATATATATATATATTCATATCATTATTATTACTTGCTAAGCTACAACCCTAGTTGGAAAAGCAGGATGCTATAAGTCCAGGGGTTCCAACAGGGAAAATAGCCCAGTGAGGAAAGGAAACAAGGAAAAATAAAATATTTTAAGAAAATCAACAATATTAAAATAAATATCACTTTATAAACTATAAAAACTTTAACAAAACAAGAGGAAGAGAAATAAGATATAATATAGAACAGAGTGTTTGTGTGTGTGTGTGTGTGTGTAAGTGTATACGTACATGAATCCAAATTTGTATAGTTATATAATTTTTTCAAAATTTTAGTATGGCCAGTCAATTATGATTGACAGCTACTCCAGCAATAGTAGACAGTACTACGGCAATACTGCTATTATACGAAGTGCCGATAGATTTGGATTCCAGTGAAGTGTACCTTAATAAAGAGGATCGCCAAAAGGAAGGTTGTGAATCCCTTGGGAGAGGAAACTACCCTTCATCTCATAGCTAACAACAATCACACGTGCCAAGTCCGTACGTTTAATCCAATTACTGAGGGAAGTAGCAAAGAAGGTAGAATTACGGTACAGAACAATTCGTGGGACGAAATTAAGTCTAAAATGCAGATGAGCCTGTTTCTTGAGCCAATACCAACTAGCCTTCCTAAATCCTATGGAACACTGAGATATGAAAACGAAGATATTCTAGTTGCTTCTGCTGGTAAGAAAGACACCAAAACGTGTTCGATTTTTGTTAAATGTTTTGCAAAAAGCAAAAATTAGTGCAGCCTGCATACCAAGTTAAGAGGACCATCAACATTTAAGGGTTGTAGATCACCTTGGCTGGTAATCGCCAGACTGGGGTTAAAGTCCCCCTGAAACTTGTTAGTTCTTTTGGTCGCTGCAGCCTCATCATTCACGTGAAGGGCCGAGAGAGAGAGAGAGAGAGAGAGAGAGAGAGAGAGAGAGAGAGAGAGAGAGAGAGAGAGAGAGAGAGAGAGAGAGAGAAGCTAATAAAATACGCATTCACAAAATATAACTTTCTAATATGACTTGGACAGTCTGAGAGAGAGAGAGAGAGAGAGAGAGAGAGAGAGAGAGAGAGAGAGAGAGAAGAGAGAGAGAGAGAGAGAGGGGAGAGAGAGAGAGAGAGAGAGAGAGAGAGCAATAAAAAAACAATCGGACATGAGCACAACTTAAAACACATTGGTCCGTAGGCGTGTGATCGACTCCAGGTCGAAAAAAAGGGCGTCGATTGTTATAATTCCAAAAAAATGATCGATATTCGACACTCGTAAAATGAGATCCCCCCACCCCCGAGTTCCACTTCTTATGCCGAGGCTCTTTCATCCATTCTGCCTCGAATAGTTGGGATATAAAAATGGATGGCAAGAAATCAAAGACCATTTTTTTTTTCTCTGAACAAATGATGAGTTTTAAAGCTACCCTGCCCCGCCTTACCTTGGCTTGTTTCCTTTTAGCCCGGAAGGAAACGGTATTATGGACTAAGGAGAAAGGTTTGAAGGTTCCGAAGGAAAAGAGTTCAAAAGTTCCATGTGAAAGGTTCAAATGTTCCAAGGAGGGAGGTTAAAAATTCCAAGGAGAAAGGTTTAAAAATTCCCAAGGCGAGAGGGTCAAAAGTTCCATGGAGACAGGTTCAAAAGTTCCGAAGTGAAGTTGCAAGGAGAGATGTTCAAAAGTTCCCAGGAGAAAGATTCAAAAGTTCCATGGAGACAGGTTCAAAAGTTCCGAAGTGAAGTTGCAAGGAGAGATGTTCAAAAGTTCCCAGGAGAAAGATTCAAAAGTTCCATGGAGACAGGTTCAAAAGTTCCGAAGTGAAGTTGCAAGGAGAGAGGTTCAAAAGTTCCCAGGAGAAAGATTCAAAAGTTCCATGGAGACAGGTTCAAAAGTTCCGAAGTGAAGTTGCAAGGAGAGAGGTTCAAAAGTTCCTACGAGAAAGATTCAAAAGTTCCAAGGAGAGAGGTTCAAAAGTTCCCAGGAGAAAGGTTCAAAAGTTCCCAGGAGAAAGGTTCAAATGTTCCAAGGAGAAAGGTTCAAATGTTCCAAGGAGAAAGGTTTAAAATACCCAAGGATAAAGGTTAAAAAATTCCAAGGAGAAAGGTTCAAATGTTCCAGGGAGAGAGGTTCAAAAGTTCGAAGGATAAAGGTTCAAATGTTCCAAGGAAAAAGGTTCAAAAGCTCTAAGGATAAAGGTTCAAAAGTTCTAAAGGGTAAGGTTCGTAAGTTTCAAGGGGAAAGGTACAAAAGTTCCATGGAGGAAAGGTTCAATAGTTCCATAGGAAAGGGTTGAAAAGTTCCATGGGAAATAATTCAAAGGTTCACTGGGGGAAAGGTTGAAAAGTTCCAAAGAGAGAGGCTTCAATGTTCCTTGGGGAAATTTCAAAAGTTCCAAGGAGAAAATTTCAAGTGTTCCAAGGAGAAAGACTCAAAAGTTTAAAGAAGAAAGTTTACAAAGTTCCAAAGGGAAAGGTTAAAAATTTCCACGGAGAAAGGTTCAAATGTTAAAAGAAAAATGGCTAAGGGAAAAGGTTCAAAAGTTCCAAAGATTCAAAATTTCGAAGGAGAAATGGTAAATATTTTGGAGGAGAAAGGTTCAAAATTTCGAAGGAGAAAGGTTCAAAAGTTCCAAAAAGAAAGGCTCAAAATTTCGAAGGAAAAAGGTTCAATATTTCCAAGAAGAAAGGTTCAAAATTTCGAAGGAGAAAAGTTCAAAATTTTGGAGGAGAAAGGTTCAAATGTTCCAAGAAGAAAAGTTCAAAATGGTTCTTTAAATTTCACTATCTCAAGCAAACGCATCATATAAAACGTAAGAAGATAAGAAGTCACAGTTTCTTTGAAAATAAACTATGTATACACGTACACAACAACAAATGCAGCCATTTCTAGCTCACTGCAGGACAAAGGCCTCAGACATGTTCTTACTCATGTCTGGGGTTTGGCCACTTTCATCACCACGTTGCCCAATGCAGATTGATTATAGTGGGAGACTTTCGTATGATCGCTCACAGCAAAGCAACCTAGTATGTCTGGCTCTGACTGGTATGGCTTTGGTGATCATGACGATACGCAGACACTTTCACCACGTGAAGTTATCCGCACTCAGAAAGGATGATATATATATATATATATATATATATATATATATATATATATATGTGTGTGTGTGTGTGTGTATGTATGTATGTATGTATATGTGTGTGTATATATATATATATATATATATATATATATATATATATATATATATATACACACACATATACATACATACATACATACACACACACACACATATATATATATATATATATATATATTATATATACAGGGAGTCCTCAATTTCCATACAAATTTTTTTAAATGATATTTTGACTGATTACGTAACATCACAACTAGATGACCCGACACCAACCTTATGCCAAAGCCCCCATTGATGAGGCTATGCTTCGTGCAACTAACGGTGCACATATAGAGATTTATTAAATGGCGAAAAAAAAAAATAAATATAATCCTTCATATCTACTCCCATGAAATTGTAAAAATTCTACATCTTTAAATGTACTTTGACGATCAACGTACAGAATATTCGAAACAATATTTTTAACGCACTTAAACAATAAAATTTTGAAATACATCTTCGAAAATGAAAAAAATCTTAGTCAAGAAGCATAATTGTCTGTTCAGTTGCTTTCATAATATATTTTCAAATTTCAAAAGTCCTAATATATACATAATGTAATTTTCTAATACGAAAAAAATGAGGTCAAAATGGATCATTTGGGAGACTGATTAGATCATCTAGCTTCAAACAACAGCAAAATCCATATCAGTAAATACTAATCTAGCTATAAGTCACACACAAGAAGTTCCTATTACATCCCTGCTGGAAAATTAATCATATAAATCCAGTTTTCCTTTCCATATCTCCTTGCCTCTAAAAAGTACGCATACCGACAGAAAAGTCTGGTAACTTCACATCTTTTTCGTTATGAAAGTAGAAATAGACTAAACCTTAATTCAGAGCTTAGGCAAGATTATGCTTATGACTTAGTAAAGTAATTAAATTGCGCTCAGTTACAAGATATATTCTAACTCGAAGCTATACAAATCATTGACGCTACGACTAGGTGCAGCCCTTATTCTTTAACATGCTCCGCCCAAGAACACTGTGATTAGCCGCCACTCAAATACAACTGGGTGCAGCCTTTAATCTTCAACATGCTCCGCCCACAAACACGGTGATTGGTTCCAAATAAAATAGTTTTTTGCTCTGCCGTGGTTCGCTTCGCTTGCAAATCCACATTATCTCATTGCTCCAGCGTTCTGGCAAGCGGTACATGACTGTTTTCCGCACACAAGTTGTGTGAGTCACTATTAAAGTATTCTAATTATCTATAAACTGTTTTTATTATTATATATACATATATCATAATCTTTTTTTACTATTATTATCATGTTTACAAGAATAAGCTATGAGAAGGTGTCGACCAATCACAACGCTTGAGGGCGGAGTTTCCAACATTATCTCATTGCTCCAGCATTCTGGCAAGCAGTTCATGAATATTCTCCTCCTGGCAGCTGCGCCAGTCACTATTAAAGCATACTAATTACCTATAAACTGCTTTTATTATTATATATACATGAATCATGTCTGCTTTTACTATTATTATTATATTTACGTGAAGAAGCTATGAGAAGGTGTCGACCAATCACAACGCATGTGGGCGGAGCTTCCAACACTGACACCAGTAATGCCAGATGGATTAGTCTAAAAATCACCAAAACTCATGATAAAAAATCCCCGAAACATCACAAAAAATCCCCATTTCCACAAATACATTTTCTTCTGATCATGTAGGCTTTGCTAATATAGAAATTACTCGCTATACTTCATATAAGTGCAAACAAACTAATCGCAACAACATAAAGATTCACTCATCTTTGTTTATTCTTCATAGAAATTTGTACAGAATATCCCCATCAGACACCCAAAATCCCCAAATCTAGGGATAAATCCCCATATATGGCAACACTGACACCAAGAAACTCACTTTTCAGCGAAAGGTCGGCGGTTGAGACGCTGGTTGGTATTAGTGGCCGGTGTAGTCTCTCTCTGCGCAGACTCATACTCGTCGTCCTCTTCGTCATCGTCTTCTTCATTCAAGAGATACTCGTCGTCTTCCTCATCGTCGTAGTCTTCGTCGTCGTCGTCGTCCTCATAGTCATCCAGGGCGTCCCATGATTTGGGGAGGTCCTCATCTGCCGCGTCCGCCACGTCCTTCAGCGGGACGATCTTGTCCCTGTGAGGAAGGAAAATTAAAAAATTAAATTGTTGACTTAGTATCGGCTGCTTGAGAGAGAGAGAGAGAGAGAGAGAGAGAGAGAGAGGAGAGAGAGAGAGAGAGAGAGAGAGAGGCTCAGTAGTTTTATGAGTTATATGTGATAGTAACTGCATTAACAAGAAATCTGAAATACGGTGTTTTAATAAGAGAGAGAGAGAGAGAGAGAGAGAGAGAGAGAGAGAGAGAGAGAGAGAGAGAGAGAGAGAGTCATACTAGTTTTATATGATAGTGACTATTAACAAATCTGAAATCAGTGTTTAAACACACACACACACACACACACACATATATATATGTATATATATATGAGAGAGAGAGAGAGAGAGAGGAGAGAGAGAGAGAGAGGAGAGAGAGAGAGAGAGAGAGAGAGAGAGAGTAGCTTTAAATGATAGTGAGTGTAAGAATAAGAAATCTGAAATACGGTGTTTAAATGAGAGAGACAGAGAGAGAGAGAGAGAGAGAGAGAGAGAGAGAGAGAGACTCAGTACTTTTATGATAGTGACTCTTTACAAGAAATATGAAATACGGCGTTTAAATAGAGAGAGAGAGAGAGAGAGAGAGAGAGAGAGAGAGAGAGAGAGAGAGAGAGAGAGAGTCCAATTCATATTTCTAACAAATTGGGTGAAGAAAAGAAATCATTAATAGAATTAGTAATAAGAAATAATAGTTAATATATATATATATATATATATATATATATATATATATATATATATATATATATATATATATATATATATATATATATATATAATTGGATGTTTGTACGACTGAATGAAAAATCATTTGTATTAAATCATTCGAAATTTTTCCCGGCGTAAATACCAAAACTCGGTAAAATATATTTAGAAAATAATAAGTATTTTCGTTCATACACAATCCACTAGAAATACATAACTTTGAAAAAAAGGAAAGGAAAAAATGAGAGAATGAAATAAAAGTGTAAATACAAAAAAAAAAAAAAAAAAAAAAAAAAAAGTAAAATTTACAGACGAGAATTCATGGGAATAGTAATAAGAAAAATTGTTTCCATAGAAAAAGGATCAACAAATAAAATATGAATTAGATGACAAAAGGATATTATAATTACATCAAGTAAAGAAAGAAAATATAAAGAACAATAAAAATAGATTATAATAAAATAAACAAGATGCGCTAATGTAAAAATGAAAAATATAAAGAATAAAGAAAATAAATATAAAAATTGTAACTAAAAAAAAAGACGTACAAATATAAATATCAATATCTTTAACAAGCATGACACGAAGCGACTGTCAATTAATTGGAGAAATAAAATGATTTTACATTACGCATTTGTCATCAAAATCAACATATGTTGACAGGAACATACAATAACTGTCGCTTTAATTTCATTCATACGTGATGTAGTACAGAGTGTTTGCTCTCTCTCTCTCTCTCTCTCTCTCTCTCTCTCTCTCTCTCTCTCTCTCTCTCTCTCTCTCCAGTCAGTACTGACAATATGGAGACCTATACTCAATTTATTTTTAATAAGGCGCATTTGCACTGGCTCGCAAAGGTGACCTTTCAG
>NW_027169805.1:7500-10000 GCF_036898095.1 Palaemon carinicauda | reverse complement strand
GTAGTTCAGAAAAGGCAAACCGACAAAGACCAGTCCGAAAAAGGCACCAGCAAAGACCAATACAAAAAAGGCACCAACAAAGACCAATACAAAAAAGGCAAACCGACAAAGACCAGTCCGAAAAAGGCACCGACAAAGACCAGTCCGAAAAAGGCACCGACAAAGACCAATACGAAAAAGGCACCGACAAAGACCAGTCCGAAAAAGGCACTGACAAAGACCAATACGAAAAAGGCACCGACAAAGACCAGTCCGAAAAAGGCACCGACAAAGACCAGTCCGAAAAAAGCACCGACAAAGACCAGCGGAGCCCAGCCCGAAAAAGGCACCGACGGAGCCCAGTCCAAACCAGGCACCAACAAAGACCAGTCCGAAAAAGCCCCGACAAGGACTCAGTCCGAAAAAGGCACCGACAAAGACCAGTCCGAAAAAGGCACCGACAAAGACCAGTCCGAAAAAGGCACCGACAAAGGCCAGTACGAAAAACGCACCGACAAAGGCCAGTACGAAAAAGGCACCGACAAAGACCAGTCCGAAAAAGGCACCGACAAAGACCATTCCGAACCAGGCACCGACAAAGACCAGTCCAAAAAGGCACCGACAAAGACCAGTCCAAAAAAGGCACCGACAAAAACCAGTCGGAAAAAGGCACCGACAAAGACCAGCCCGAAAAAGGCACCGACAAAGACAGCCAGAAAAAGGCACCGACAAAGACCAGTCCGAAAAAGGCACCGACAAAGACCAGCCCGAAAAAGGCACCGACAAAGACCAGTCCGAGAAAGGCACCAACAAAGACCAGTCCGAAAAAGTCACCGACAAAGACCAGTTCAAAAAAGGCACCGACAAAGACCAGTCCGAAAAAGGCACCGACAAAGACCAGTCTGAAAAAGGCACCTACAAAGACCAGTCCGAACCAGGCGCCGACAGAGACCAGTCCGAACCAGGCACCGACAAAGACCAGTCCGAACCAAGCACCGACAAAGACCCAGTCTGAAAAAGGCACCAACATAGACCAGTCCGAACCAGGCACCGACAAAGACCAGTCCGAACCAGGCACCGACAAAGACCAGTCCAAAAAAGGCACCGACAAAGACCAGTCCAAACCAGGCACCGACAAAGACCAGTCCGAAAAAGGCACCAACAAAGACTAGTCCGAAAAAGGCACCGGCAAAGGCCAGTACGAAAAAGGCATCGACAAAGACCAGTCTGAAAAAGGCACCGACAAAGACCAGTCCGAAAAAGGCACCGACAAAGACCAGTCCGAAAAAGGCACCAACATACACCAGTCCAAAAAAGGCACCGACAAAGACCACTCCCGAAAAAGACACCGAAAAAGACCAGTCCCGAAAAAGACACCGACAAAGATCAGTCCGAAAAAGACACCGACAAAGATCAGTCCGAAAAAGACACCGGCAAAGACCCAGTCTGAAAAAGGCACCGACAAAGACCAGTCCGAAAAAGGCACCGACAAAGACCAGTCCGATAAAGGCACCGACAAAGACCAGTCCAAAAAAGGCACCGACAAAGACCAGTCCAAAAAAGGCACCGACAAAGAGCAGTCCAAAAAAGGCACCGACAAAGACCCAGTCCGAAAAGGGCACCGACAAAGACCAGTCCAAAAAGGGCACCGACAAAGACCAGTCCGAAAAAGGCACCAACATAGACCAGTCCAAAAAAGGCACCGACAAAGACCAGTCCAAAAAAGGCACCGACAAAGACCCAGTCTGAAAAAGGCACCGACAAAGACCAGTCCAAAAAAGGCACCGACAAAGACCCAGTCTGAAAAAGGCACCGACAAAGACCCAGTCTGAAAAAGGCACCGACAAAGACCAGTCCGAAAAAGGCACCGACAAAGACCAGTCCAAAAAAGGCACCGACAAAGACCAGTCCAAAAAAGGCACCGACAAAGACCAGTCCAAAAAAGGCACCGACAAAGACCCAGTCTGAAAAAGGCACCGACAAAGACCAGTCCGAAAAAGGCACCGACAAAGACCAGTCCGAAAAAGGCACCGACAAAGACCAGTCCAAAAAAGGCACCGACAAAGACCAGTCCAAAAAAGGCACCGACAAAGCCCAGTCTGAAAAGGCACCGACAAAGCCCAGTCCGAAAAAGGCACCGCATAGACCAGTCCGAAAAAGGCACAGACAAAGACCAGTCCGAAAAAGACACCGACAAAGACCAGTCCGAAAAAGGCACCGACAAAGACCAGTCCAAAAAAGGCACCGCAAAGACCAGTCCAAAAAAGGCACCGCAAAGACCAGTCTGAAAAAGGCACCGACAAAGACCAGTCCGAAAAAGGCACCGACAAAGACCAGTCCAAAAAAGGCACCGACAAACACCAGTCCGAAAAAGGCACCGCAAAGACCAGTCCGAAAAAGGCACCGACAAAGACCAGTCCGAAAAAGGCACCGACAAAGACCAGTCCGAAAAAGGCACCGACAAAGACCAGTCCAAAAAAGGCACCGACAAAGCCCAGTCCAGAAAAGGCACCGACAAAGA
>NW_027169804.1:17500-33382 GCF_036898095.1 Palaemon carinicauda | reverse complement strand
TCTTGCTTGAGGGTACACCAAGGTACACTATTCTATCTTATTTCCCTTCCTCTTGTTTTGTTAAAGCTTTTATAGTTTATATGAGAGATATTTATTTTAATGTTGTTACTCTTCTTAAAATATTCTATTTTTCCTTTGTTTCCTTTCCTCACTGGGCTATTTTCCCTCTTGGAGCCCCTGGGCTTATAGCATCCTGCTTTTCCAACTAGGGTTGTAGCTTAGGAAGTAATAATAATAATAATAATAATAATAATAATAATAATAATAATAATAATGTTGTTACTGTTCTTAAAATATTCTATTTTTCCTTTGTTTCCTTTCCTCACTGGGCTATTTTCCTTGTTGGAGCCCCTGGGCTTATGGCATCCTACTTTTCCAACTAGGGTTGTAGCTTAGGAAGTAATAATAATAATAATAATAATAATAATAATAATAATAATAATAATAATATTTATTCAATGTTGTTACTGTTCTTAAAATATTCTATTTTTCCTTTGTTTCCTTTCCTCACTGGGCTATTTTCCTTGTTGGAGCCCCTGGACTTATGGCATCCTACTTTTCCAACTAGGGTTGTAGCTTAGGAAGTAATAATAATAATAATAATAATAATAATAATAATAATAATAATAATATTTATTTAATGTTGTTACTGTTCTTAAAATATTCTATTTTTCCTTTGTTTCCTTTCCTCACTGGGCTATTTTCCTTGTTGGAGCCCCTGGGCTTATAGCATCCTGCTTTTCCAACTAGGATTGTAGCTTAGGAAGTAATAATAATAATAATAATAATAATAATATTTATTTAATGTTGTTACTGTTCTTAAAATATTCTATTTTTCCTTTGTTTCCTTTCCTCACTGGGCTATTTTCCTTGTTGGAGCCCCTGGGCTTATGGCATCCTACTTTTCCAACTAGGGTTGTAGCTTAGGAAGTAATAATAATAATAATAATAATAATAATAATAATAATAATAATAATAATAATAATAATAATAATAATAATTATTATTATTCAATGTTATTACTGTTCTTAAAATATTAAATTTTTCCTTGATTCCTTTCCTCACTGGGCTATTTTCCTTGTTGGAGCCCCTGGACTTATAGAATCCTACTTTTCCAACTAGGGTTGTAGCTTAAAAAGTAATAATAATAATAATAATAATAATAATAATAATAATAATAATAATAATAATAATAATAATACAGTTCTCTGTCATTCAAAATACAGTTGCATTTTGAGTCTCGTCTATAAATAAGCCCCAAATTGAACGTAAATAAAAATAAAAAAAACTAAGAATCACCACAAATATAAACCACCTCAAACCAACCAAAGCATCGAGAGAAACACCACTTTTATCAGTCCAGCGAACGAACGAGAGAGAGATAAGGTAAACAAGAGGCGTTGGTCACTAAAAACAAAGACTTAATCCACCCACCACGGAGGCCACTCGGTTACTGACTGTCAGTTGATGTTCAAGGCACTGTGAACAAGTTGACAGTGCCAAATAAATGGTGGGGGGAGAGGGGAGGGGTATGCATTGACTCACACTGGTCCTTGGGGGACTCCTAGGGGTACTGGGGGAGTCCTACTAACCCTGGTTATCCTTCATACCCTCCCCCAAAACCAGTAGGATCTCTCGACCACGCTGGTGCATCGTGATTTGTACAAGCACAGATCTCGAATTATCTATGCCCCCTTCCCCTCCTTAGTGAGGGAGGGGGGCAGGGGTAGGGAAAGGGGAGGGTTTAAGTTTGTGTTTGTTTGAGATTGTTTGTGTCAAAGTACAGATGTGTGTGGTTTGTTTGCCAGTAATTAACTATACTATGAAAATGCCTTTTTTCATTTTTATTTCTTCTATAATGTTTATTAATTTCAACTCATTCCTGTCCTTTGTGGTATGTATAAGGTGTGTGTGTGTGTGTGTGTGTGTGTGTGTGTGTAGTCCCGCTAAAAGATTACTGGTAATTTTAAAACACAATTGCCGAAAGAACAAGTTATGTATGTATGTGCATAGCTTATGTATATGCATTTGGGCAAGAATATTACGATTATACATGCATGCATGTATATGAGAGAGAGAGAGAGAGAGAGAGAGAGAGAGAGAGAGAGAGAGAGAGAGAGAGAGATTTTAAAAGCATATATTTTGTTTTCAATGATATCTCTATAGAGTTTTTCATCATATATATATATATATATATATATATATATATATATATATATATACACACATATATATATATGTATATATATATATGTATATATATACATATATATATATATATATATATATACAGTATATGAAAAAACTATATTGAGATTTTATAAAAAAGCAAAATTCTACAGTATTTGCGAAAGAGCAAATATAATAGAAAAGTTGGAATTTTTTAATGGCAGAATTCCTGGAAATGAAGAAAAGAACATCATATCAGAACAGGAAAGAAGCATGGGAGAATCCATATTATTACCAATATTAGATAATGGGGATGAAACATAAACCATAATAGTGATGAATGCACAGGGTTTAGTCACGAGTAACTCTAAAAGGAAAATAGACACGAGTAACTCTAAAAGGAAAATAGAGTTCTTAGAAAAACTAACCCAAATTGATAAAATAGATATGTTAAATATAAGTGAAACATGGTATTCCCAAGAGACTGGCAGTGATGACCAGATAAAGGGTTTCCAAACTTATAGATCAAACAGAAAAAATAGGAATCAAGGTGGAACCGCAATATATGGAAGAGACATAAATCAAGGAAAAGTCTGTGAAAAATACAGCAACACAGAATGTGAATTGATTGCGGTAGAATTTGAATTTGAAAAACTAGTGAATATTGTAGTTTACAGACCCCCAAATACTATGGAGTTTGACATAATAATAGAAAAAATAGATGATATATGTAGAAACCATAAAGACTGGAATATACTCCTATCCGGAGATTTTAACTTTCCTTTCGTGGATTGGAAAGAACGGATAGAAGAAAGTGGTTGTATATATACATATAAAAAAGAGAGTAATAAAAGCGCAGAAGATAAGAAGCAATTTGAAAAGCTTCAAGATATGCTATTAGAACATAATATGCAACAAATAAACCACATTCCAACAAGAAAGGAAAATGTCCTAGATCTAGTATTTGTGAATGAGGTGAATTATGTTAAAGAAATAGTGTATAACACGGGAATTTCAGACCACAATGTCATAGAATTGATCGCAGAGGTAATCAAAGCACAAAACGTTGGGAAGGATATGGAAAATATAATTTTTATAGTAAGAATATAAAATGGGTAGAAATAAATGAAGAACTGAACAAAGAATGGAAAAATGTATTCGTAAGTGATAATATACAGGTAAATACGGACATACTGTACAAAATACTGGAGAAAATTGTTGAAAAATATGTACCGAAAAAAAAAAAAACAATAAACAGACATGCATACCAAGAGACAGAATGATCTTATTTCAGAAAATTAGAAAGTGGAAGAAAAATCTTGCAAAAGAAAAAAATGTGTGGAAAATGAGGGAAATAAAAAGTAAGATAGAAAATGCAGAACAAAAGATTATACAATCGAAAGAAAATTAAAAAAGGGACTTGGAAGAAAGGACACTTCAAAATATAAAAAAAAAAACCCAAAGTACTTTACTCCTATGCAAAAAAGATGAATAAAGGGAGATTAGAAATAAGCCCTCTAAGAATTGAAGGACGGTTAATGAATAAAAAAAAGGAAATATGCAACATATTAGCAGAAAAATATAAGAGTGAGTTCACGCCAAGAATTTCGAATGAGAATAATGAAACAGAAATGAGAGAAGAAAATGTTGAATATCTAATGGATATAAATATTAATGAAGCAGATATTGTCAAGGCTATAAACGAAACTAAAAATGGATCGGCAGCCGGACCAGATGGAGTTCCAGCGATTTTGTTAGAAAAAACTGCACACACTATCGCGAAGCCGCTTGCAATACTGCTAAGACAAAGTGTAGATATGAGCGAGATATATGTTAAAACATAAATTAGCTTATATAACCCCTATTTTCAAAAGTGGATCAAGACTAGAGGCAAGCAATTATAGACCTGTTAGTCTAACATCACATATTATGAATGTGTATGAAAGGGTAATAAAAAAGAAAATAATGAATCATTTGGTTAAAAATAATCTGTTTAATATAGGTCAACACTGTTTTGTGCCCGGAAAAAGTACACAAACCCAACTGATAGCACACTACGAAAACATATACAAAAATATGATAAGTGAAAAAGACACAGATGTGATCTATCTAGATTTTGCAAAAGCCTTTGACAGGGTAGACCATAATATATTAGAGAAAAAAAATGAGAAAGCATAATATTGTGGGCAAGATAGGAAAATGGGTAAAAGAATTCCTGCAAAACAGAAAACAGATAGTGGTTGCAAATGACGAGAAATCAGATGAAGCTCAGGTAATATCTGGCGTGCCACAAGGTATGGTATTAGCTGCACTGCTGCTTGTTATTAAGATCTCAGACATAGACTGTGATGTTGAAAACTCTGTAGTGAGAAGTTTCGCCGATGACACAAGAATAAGTAGAGAAATTACTTGTGATGAAGATAGGAACTCACTACAAAGAGATCTAAACAAAATGTATGAATGGGCGGAGATAAATAGGATGATATTTAACTCCGATAAATTTGAATCAATAAATTATGGAAACAGAGAAGGAATGGTATATGCATACAAGGGACCTAATAACGAGACAATCACAAACAAGGAAGCAATTAAAGACCTTGGTGTAATTTTAAATAGGAATATGTTATGCAACGACCAAATAGCAACACTGATGGCTAAATGTAAAGGAAAAATGGGAATGTTATTCAGACTCTTTAAAACAAGAAAAGCTGAACACATGATTATGCTTTACAAAACTTATGTGCGTAGTACACTCGAGTACTGCAATGTGATATGGTACCCACACTACCAAAAGGATATTGCACAAATAGAGAGCGTACAAAGGTCCTATACTGCTAGAACAGAAGTTAAGGACCTTGATTACTGGAAAAGACTGCAATTTTTAAAACTATACAGTCTAGAAAGGAGAAGAGAACGCTACATGATAATACAAGCATGGAAACAAATAGAAGGAATTACTAAAAACATCAGGGAGCTAAAAATATCAGAAAGAGCAAGCCGAGGTAGATTAATAGTGCCAAAAACCATACCAGGAAAACTAAGAAAGGCGCACAGGACATTAATCCACTACGCACCAGCATTGATAATGCAGCAACTATTAAATGCGCTGCCAGCTCATCTAAGAAACATATCAGGAGTGAGCGTAGATGTGTTTAAGAATAAGCTCAATAAATACCTAAGATGCATCCCAGACCATCCAAGACTGGAAGATGCAAAATACACCGGAAGATGCATTAGTAACTCTCTGGTGGATATACGAGGTGCCTCACACTGAAGGACCTGGGGGAACCCAAACATGGAATAAGGCGGTAAGGCGCTCTCTCTCTCTCTCTCTCTCTCTCTCTCTCTCTCTCTCTCTCTCTCTCTCTCTCTCTCTCTCTCTCTCTCTCTCTCTCTCTCTCTCTCTCTCTCTCTCTCTCTCTCCTTTATCATCGGAATTATAAAAGTAATTACATTAAATGTGTAATGAAAATCTGTCTCTGGATAATAATAATAATAATAATAATAATAATAATAATAATAATAATAATAATAATAATAATAATAATAACGTGTTACTTGTGAACGCCAAGTCGACTGTACAGTTTAACTGTCCAATGTCGTCTTTTAGACGAAGGGCAGATACGTCTCAAGTTCCAATTATAGAGTTCTTATTTAGAATAGGTAAGCTCTGCTGTTTATCACACTCACACACACGCGCACGCGCGCGCGCACACACACACACACACACACACACACTTAATAACTAGTATGATATCCCCGTCCATCTCGGCCGGGGGGGGGGGTAGGAAATGGGTACTGGGTGAGAATGGTTTAATCTGAGAATATTTATTTGACGGATCGTGTACATTAGTTTAATATATATATATATATATATATATATATATATATATATATATATATATATATATATATATATATATATATATATATATATATATATATATATATATACAGAGAGAGAGAGAGAGAGAGAGAGAGAGAGAGAGAGAGAGAGAGAGAGAGAGAGAGAGAGAGAGAGAGAGAGAGAGAGAGCAACGAAAGGACACGTAATATAATAGTCTATGATATAATCTTCATAGAAAACGTAAAAATTTCTAATGTTAAAGAAAATTGTTACATAAATAAGGAGGGACTTGGTTAAAACTGCGACACACAACACGAATTCAAAACGATTCCTATATTCTCCAAAATACATTGCCATGTGAAGTACCAATTTTTCCTATTTTCATTGAATAGGATAAGCAGAACTTGTCAAAGTAATTAAACTCAATTTCTAACCTCACGTTTATCAATGTTAACAACAGATTATTACTTTCTAAGCTACAATCCCAGTTGGAAAAGCTGGATGCTATAAGCCCAGGGGCTCCATCAGGGAAAGTAGGCCAGTGAGGAAAGGAAACAAGGAAAACATAAAGATAAATATCTCCTATATAAATTATACTTAGAAACTTTAACAATCAAGAGAAAGAAAAATAAGAGTATATTGTGCCCGAGTGTACCCTCAATCGAGAGAATTCCAACCCAAAATAGGGGAAGACCATGGTAGAGAGGCTATGGCACTATCCAAGACTAGAGAACAATGATTTGATTCTGGAGTATTCTTCTCCTAGAAGAGCTGCTTACCATAGTTAATGAGTCTCTTCTACCTATACCAAGAGGAAAGTAGTCACTGACCAATTGCAGTGCAATAAACCCATTGAGCAAAGAAGAATTGTTTGGTAATCTCAGTGTTGTCAGGTGTATGAGGACACAGGAGAATGTGCAAAGCATAGGCCAGACTATTTGGTGTATGTGTAGGCAAAGGAAAAATTAGCCTAGTTTCTTTTCTTCACTGGTCTGTTTTCCCAGTTGGGGTCCCTGGACTTATAGCATCCTGCATTTCCAACTAGGGTTGTAGCTTAGCAAGTAATAATAATAATAATAATAATAATAATAATAATAATAATAACCAAAGAGAGAGCTGCAATGTAGTACTATCTGGCCAAAAAAGGATCCAATAACTCTCTAGCTGTAGTATCTCAACGGGTGGCTGCACCTGAATACTAACAGGCGACCGCAAATATGCTCTGATGGGCAAGAATTTGTAAGCACTATTAGGCGAGCGAGCAATTAGACGTGTCTGGCCGAGCACTAGCAGGAAAAAATCCATCAAGCGCTTAAAGACGAGCGTGTATGATAGCAAACGGAGGGAACCACTTGAATGCAATCTCTTAGGGGAGAAGGAACGTAAGATCTACAGATCTGAAGAGCGAGCCCAAACATCTCGCATAATATGCGCTGGTAACAGAATAAGAATCACCAGAATAAGAATCAAACTGTGAGAGCAATTGCTTTGACTCACGTGCGATAAAAAGTGGGTGCGTAATAGCACAATCCAAGATTCCTGTAAGAGCGTGTTCTCAGATGAGGAAAGACAAGCATGACTTTACTAGAAGCACGTGCACTAACAGAGCCCCAGCAAGGGCTCACGCGGGTACCAAATCTTTAGCCCTAGAATGTGACGGTCCAGAAGGACAACCTTCGCAGGGTGAGGGAACTTTTGCTGGAGAGGCAAATCCCCTTGGGGCGTAACGAGAGTTCTTATTCCTCTTAACCTCACAGAGGTGTAAATTAATTCCCTTCATAGATGACGAGGTTGAAGTCAGCGACTATGTGGAGAGGGCGGCTAAAGGCGCTCCCTAGTTCAAAAATGATCCTCGAGATACTGGCGAGGTAATTGCAGAAGGTCGGGATCTGTCTTCCATTGCATCTTCCCAGGTCCTTGGCAGACCTGAGGGAGGTCACGTTGGCCTTCTCCTATGTGGGGGACTACAGGAGGAAGGTTGACAGCTAAAGAAGTCTTAAGTTTGGCGGTAGCTAAAGTAAGCTGACCCTAAACAATCAATAATATTGTGCAATATTATTGAAGGAGAAGAGGTGACATAATATATTGAAGGCATCAAAAAGAGTTTGATATTTTATTGCACATTTAGAGTACAGTACTGTATATAAAGCAGAAAGAGGGTAATATTGTACAATATCCTATCAGTATGTTTACTGGCTTCCAACTGTCCACATAGCTGCAAGCAAAGATGATTGACCATTCCTGGTAAAATTTAATACGGCTGTACAAGATTTGCCTATACTGTGGCAGATGAAAAGCAAAGAATGCATTAAAAAAAATGCAAATAAACTTTTGTTGAAAAAATATTCTGAAACATATCCAGAAGTTATAATTGGTGATGTAAGAAAGAAAACAAATTAACCCTGTGCTAAACTTTAGAAAAGAATTAGCAAAAATCAACATTTCAAATAAATCTGGGACTGATTCAGATGACATTTATGAACTAACGTCAAGGTGTTTTGATGAGATGCACATTTTAACTGATCAAGAAATACCTTCACTGTCTACAAGCACAATAAGCATAGAGGGGTATAAGGAAGGGGATGGCTTAAATGAGACAACATCGGTAAGTAAAATACGTATAAACTACTCTTGCTAATAATAAAAAGAAACAAAATACTGTACCAGTTCAGGCACCATTGATACAGCATCTTCTACCGTCTTGGGTTAGAGTTCTTTTGCTTGACTGTACACTCGGGTACATTATTCTATCTAACTTTTCTTCCTCTTGTTTTGTTAAAGTTTTTATAGTTTATACTTTATAGGAAATAATTTCAATGTTGTTATTGTTCTTAAAATATTTTAATTTTCCTTTTTTCCTTTTCTCACTAGGGTATTTCCCCTGTTGGAGCCCTCGAGCTTATACGATTCTGCTTTTCCAACTAGGGTTGTAGCTTAGCAAGTAATAATAATAATAATCTCTAGTGCTGAAAACTGTCTACTATGGGTGACGTCATTCTAAATCAACTCGTAGAATTAAGAAACAACATTATAACGGAGACAACTCTACCTCCACATCAACTTGCGCCAAGCTGCCATTTTTCATTTCCAATTGAGAATCAACTGTTCCACCCCTGTACACGAGGCTATGGAGGAGGGAGGGTCCTGGAGACCACAAAGTACTGTACCTATCAAAAAGATACATCTCTTTCATCAATTAATGTGCTGTGTGGTCTCCAGGGACTATTACAAGAAAATTAATTGAGTAGACTCATGCATCATTGAGGCAGCCAAAGAAAGACAAAGATGACAAAGAAAACTAACAAGTGTGACTCTCACCTCATAAGGGAAAGCACGGGAGAAAACTGGATACCCCTCATTAAGCTTCCGCTGAAGGCCCAAGTGAAATTGACCTTCTTACCGGGTTTCTCCTTTAGAGGTCAGAAACAAATACGGTATCACACAAGAATCTGGATGTCCTGAAAATGAAAAATTTGGAATAATTTGTATTTTCCCTAACTATACAAACCCGGAACTCTTTAACGTGGGGATATATTTTGACGATAGTTAAAACTAGCCATTGAGGTTTTTGCGACGTAACTACCCTCCACTACTTAGCGGAGGGGTTGGCGGGGCTAGACCAACCACCACGCTCACACCTGCATTAGTAACAAACAGTCACTTTCCAACTGCGACAGGACTTCCAGGGTGAAGGTGATGATGGGACCAGTTTGTGTAAAGAGCTCCAGGTTTGTATAATTAGGAAAAACTAAAAATTACTCCAAATTTGTCAAACTATAATGCTCTTTACAGTGAAGACTCACTCCATGGTGAGTAGAAGTCCAAAACCAACTGGCTGCTGATTGTCCCGGGGTGACACTTCGCGTAGGAATCTCACATCATGGGATGGAGGGTCAGAAGAGGGCGAGAGAGTGTGAGCAAGATGATGTATCCCTATCTGAGCATGGAGACCAAGCAAGGCTCAGCCCTGCGGAGCAGCCACATCTGCCAAGTGCTCTTCAGGCATACCCCTACAGATGGAGTGGTTGGGGGAATGTCCTCCCTAACAGGAACATCCATGTTTCCCTTTCTTGCCTCCTTTGCCCTTGTGCTGCCTGCTTCTTTGGATGCGAGCTATTCCTAGACCCCTAGCACTCAGTTTGAGATGATCTCTGCAGTGGTGGAACTGAGGATTGATTGATTGATTGAAAGTTTTCTGGCATCCTGACATCTGTGGAACTGAGAAGTAAGGATGTGAAGTCATAGACCTATGGAACAGAGAGTCCTGGCTCGCCTTTCTCCATCTGTATGCCACTGCCTCAATGTCCTCCATGTAAAAGAGGGAGGGACTGTCCATTGAAGAGTTGCGTAACTTCATCACCTCTCTCTTCGGCACCTACCGCTGGAATTTTGAGACAACAGCTCTGCCAAATCCAGTTGACACACTGGTTCACGATGTTCTGAATTAGGAACTCCAGTATCCTAGCTCCTGACAGGAGGAAGGCTGACATAGCCTCCCTCTCCTGGGGAGTAGAGAAGTCCTCGTTTTTAACATGGTATCCTACTACTGTATCCCTAACCAGTAGTCAAGTCATGAAAGAGTGCCAATTCTTCAAGGTGGTCTTTGCATCCATCTATTCTCATGGACAGATGTTAAAATCCATAAAAAGGGAGGAAACTTTCTTCCTCTCTACCTCCTTAGGCCTTGCACCTTTGAAGGAAGTAGGAGGAGGAGCCTCTGCTACTAAAACAGAAGGCTCAGGCTGATCCAGCTCTATAGAATACAGCCTATAGTAGTCTGTAAATGAAACCTCCCAGGGAGATCTCAATCTCCTGTTGATTCGAGGATGAACCGTGACCCAAGCGGGGCGTTTCCTCCTCTGTGGGATGATGATAATTACCTCCAGCTTCTCCCAGATGGGATCCTGGCCAGTGGAAGCCTTGGTAGTCAGATACTTCTGATACCTTGCGGACACCTGAAGAGAAGAAAGTCTGGGGTCGACACGAGGAGGTACCTGCTTAGTAGAAGCACTACGACTGGGATAAGTAGAACCTCCCCTCCCCTGGAAGGAAGTAGAAACCTCCAATGGAATGATCGGAATGTATGGGGATGGAAGGAAGGAAGATTGGTCAGACCAGAGACCGCCCACTTCACTGCCTGAACGAGGTTCAGGAACCATGGTACGTCTTCCAAGAACTGAACTGTTTCCAATTGAGCACCACGTTTCCATGACCTGGATGGAGTGCCCAAGAATGGAAGGGCACGAGAGGATGTTGGCCTGTGCTCTTCCCTATGCTCAGCTTTCCTAGGGAAGCAGGCGCCATCAGCATAACTAACCAAATAATCAGTGAGCAGGTAAAGCTACCTTACCTTGTAAGGGACCATGCTGTTCTTCTCTTTAGGTAGACTGAAAGCAAGGCTAGCATTGGTGAGGCGAGAGCTGATAAGCAGCGCTTGTGCCTACAACTTCCTCAGCGTACATAGGTTAAGGTGTAGTCTACCTGTGTTTCCCTGTCTACTTGTGCATAGTTCACCGAGTGCCCTAGCAAGGTAGAGCTCGCCTGAGCTATAGTCAATGCTTCTTGCACTTGGAAGTCAAGGTGGTAAGCCTCGCTAAAATGAGCGATATACGTAGCACACGTAGAACACATAGCCCCGTCAGGTAGACGAGCTCGCCCGCCCACCTCGCTAGGGGGTACAGTGCGCAACGCTGCGCAAGACTTGTCTACTAGACTGAGGTTAACACGTTCCTCTGCTAGCATATCACGGAGAGAATCTCTCCCGCTAACTATCTCTCGAAGGACGGGCAACTGCTGAGAAACAGGTTCCACCACACGAGAGGTAGAAACCAAAGGCACAAGCTCCTGAGAGTTTCGCCTTGCACAGCAAGTGACGCTACACTGTGTCCTACAGTGTTTCCACAAATTCTAGATACATAGGAAATTTCTCTATTTCATTTATGTTATTTTTCCTGTCTAGATCGAATGATGGCTATGTCTAAAGAAGAACAAATCGAGTCGGCACCCTAAGTGGATGAGAAGGATGGTCTTATCGGAAAATTGAATTAGAATTTAACCTTCGATACCCTCATAAGCAACCTACTTATTTTGCTGCTATCAGGAAATGGATCAAGAAATTTAAGGAAACAGGCAGTGTATTGGACAAACCTCATTCCGGACGACCAGGGACTACAGACGAAATGAAATTGACTGTCATGGCCAAGGTTTATGCCAGCCCATGGAAATCACTTTGCTGGACATCCAAGGAGTTGGGTATACCAAGGTCAACCATCCACAAAATCCTGATAGGAGAGAAGATGACCCCAATAGATGAATGCAGATGTGTGAATGGTTTTCAAGTAAATTGGAGGAAAATATACATTCTACTAAAGACTGTGTTGTTCAGTGATGGAGCTATATTTTAAATACTAAATGGATAAGTCAGCAAACAGAATCTTTGATATTTGTCTCAAGGTAATCACCATTGGATGGATCAATCCAAACAGCAGGCCACTCAAAATGTGATGGTGTAGTGCGGTTTGTGGAAAGCTCATGTGCTAGAACCCTTCTTTTTCATGAACATTTAATGGGTGAGACTTGTCCAAATATGTTGAGAGAAATTACTGCCTCAAATTGAGCACCAGGGAAAAGGACTTGCGAACTGATTTCAGCATGATGGGACCCCCGCCTATTTTGCTACAGCCATAAGAGATTGGCTAAATGCTACTTTTCCTCACTGGATTGGAAGACGAGGTCATGTGGAATGGTCCCCTCGTTCACCAGACCTTTCTCCCCACGACTTCTCTTTCTGGGGTATGTTCAAAGAGAAGGTTTACTCAATGAAGATTATAGATTTTAACCACATGAAAGGAAGCATTATCAGTGAGTGTGCGGAAATTGATGGCAATGCAGATCTATTCCATCAAGTACACCTGAATTTCGTAAAGCGCATCAAATTATGCAATGAAAATTATGGAAAACATATTGAAAATATTATCTATTAACATTGGATTTAAATATAATAGTTTTGATTTAAAAGCACGTGTTAATCTCCTGTGTACCCAGACTTCGTAGACACCCTGTATACGATGAAAAAAACAGCACAGACTTTGTTCAACAGTCTTCAGACCTAGGCCTACCACACCAGCCGAGTCCTGGGCAATGTCTTCGTCTGTATTCGACTCTGAGGCAATGCCTTCTACCTCAAAAGACTTCTCCACCATCAATACTACTGCAAACGCATATATTTTCTCCAAACTCAACTCTATCTTTAACACCAATACTATCTCCAACGCTGATGATGTCTCACCGTCAACGCTAACGAATCAACTTCTCTACACATGAAAGTTATTTCTTACATTATTTCTATTCTATCTGTACATATTCGAGAGAGAGAAAGAGAGAGAGAGAGAGAGAGAGAGAGAGAGAGAGAGAGAGAGAGAGAGAGAGAGAGAGAGAGACATTTAAGCCTATATGGAGTGGATTATGAATAGATAAGGAATATAATACAGTACCAATATAGTGAAAAAACAAGTCAAATAAATATGAAATAATTGAAGATATGTTTTATTGGTGACCTATGGAAATGATGATTGCAATATTGTGATGATAAGCTATGCCCAAATGATTTTTTAATGATTTTAAACAAACCATTCTATACCCTTAATATTATACATCTATTGAATATACCAAGCATGAATTTAATAAATTACAGCAACATACGAATATTTATGTTTAATTTCCTTTGAGTTAGCTAATTCGATCACCAATAAAAGATAAAATACTACGCAGCGCATGTGACAGCTTGTTTGTGTAATTTTCTCTCATACAATAGAATAATAAAATAATCTATCATGTATTGTAATACAAAAAGTACAGTAAAACAACATTTGCAATAACCAGATAACTTTATGACTTTTGCAGCTGGAAATATTAGACATGAGAGTTCAGCTAGGCCTATCCTAGGCCAAAATCTAAGACATGAATGACTTAACCCTTTTACCCCCAAAGGACGTACTGGTACGTTTCACAAAAGCCATCCCTTTACCCCCATGGACGTACCGGTACGTCCTTGCAAAAAAATGCTATAAAAATTAGTTTTTCATATTTTTTTATAATTTTTTGAGAAAATTCAGGCATTTTCCAAGAGAATGAGACCAACCTGACCTCTCTATGACAAAAATTAAGGCTGTTAGAGCAATTTAAATAAAATATACTGCAAAATGTGCTTGGAAAAAAATAACCCCCTGGGGGTTAAGGGTGGGAAATTTCCAAATACCCTGGGGGTAAAAGGGTTAACAACAGCTTTTCGACAATTAATGAGATCGTAAGTTGGGCCTTCTAGTAACAACCCATGCACCATTGTGCTACTTTTACGCAAAAAGAGTAAGAGGGGTGTATGTATGATAGCAGCCACCTGGATGTATGCTGACGGCCAACTTAGGATACGGTAGTCTCAAAGGGGTCGCAGGGGGCATTAGCCCCTCCGTTAGGTAAGGACATGGCTTGTAGGTTAGGACAGGGAGTAAATTTCAAGTTAGTTGATGTTAGTGGCCGCTGATTTACAAAGTGGAGCCTTGTATGTCAGCGGCCAGTTCCTCCCGTGTGGATTAAATATGGACATCAACTAACCTAAACTTTCCCCCTAACCTACAAGCCGTGTTCTTGCCTATTTACCTAACAAGGGGGGGGGGTTGACTCGCCCCTGCGACCCAGCCTTACACTGCCGTATTCTAAGTTAGCCGTAATCAAACATACAGGTGGCCGCTATCATACATACACCCCTACAAAAGTGCACAGCGTCCCAGATTTGGTTGGGGGTTACACAGATTTGATGCTTGCTAGTGCAGGTGCACGAGTAAATATTTGCCAAAACGAACCAACCGCCTATCGGTTTCAATATTATATTGTAGCCTACCGTATAGTTATTTAAACGTGGTACTTAAAGCCTTTATGAAATTATGCAATTAAAACATGCAGGTACATTAATCTTACAATTAAAAATATATATATCACCTCACATACCTTGTCAGTTGACGAAATCTCATCCAAAATATAGCCCGCTCGAACGTCCTCCTCTTCAATAACTACCAGTAAGTAATAACACGTTATGCTAAACAACTATTAAACACTTATTTTAATATCTACACAGTCTCATGATTCTAAAAACGTATAAATGATGGAATGACAGTAACACAAAAATTAATTACACTGAAAACAAAACCTTAGATTAAAGTTGCCCTGCAAGATACGTCGTAAACCGGAGAAGAAGAAGCTGTTGTTTACTTTTCTGTGAACGACTTCAACTGTGTAGGGACATTCGTAATTGGATTAATAATAATTGTTATCGTTAACTTATTCATATTTCTGTAAATGTCAATTATTTATATTTATGTAATTTTCTCATCCATATTTTTCATGTGGATATGTATATGATAATAATAATGATAATGACAAACAATAATTATAAACATGATTGTCTATGACGTCATCAGGGGCTTCTTTCTCCAGGTATATGTTGCGGCAACTATGGGCCGAATAGATTTACGGGCCAACCAAGGGAAAGGCCCGTGCCAACAACAAGTGTTGGCTTTAATTCCTAACAACAACAACAACAACCGAATAGATTATCTTACACAGACGTAAGTTTACCGCAGTTATTCTATATACCAAATTTCCAATAGTAATATTAAGAAGTTTACAGAATATTCCAAAAGGATTAGTCAATGTCTTGGGACCGCATATGTGAAAGCTCTAGAAACTAGAGTAGAGATATATATCTTGGTCCCAATTTGAAACCCTGTCACTATTCCCGTGTCAACACGATTTGTTAACTGCGCGATATTTAGCAATTCTCTTAGACATTTTGAACATTCTGATAACTTGAT
>NW_027169804.1:0-5000 GCF_036898095.1 Palaemon carinicauda | reverse complement strand
TTAAAGTATTTTATTTTCCCTTGTTTCCTTTCCTCACTGGGCTATTTTCCCTGTTGGGGGCCCCTAGGCTTATAGCATCCTGGTTTTCCATCTAGGGTTGTAGCTTAGCATTTGATAATAATAATAATAATAATAATAATAATAATAATAATAATCATATTCCAATGTTGTTACTGTTCTTAAAATATCTTATTTTTCCTTGTTTCCTCACTGAGCTATTTTCCCTGTTGGGGCCCCTGGGCTTATAGCATCCTGCTTTTCCTTCCTAGGGTTGTAGCTTAGCATTTAATAATAATAATAATAACTAATAATAAATAATAATAATAATAATAATAAAACGAGGTTGGAAACTCAAGGGTTAAACAAACAGATTGAAAGATAATATCTTATTATTATAAATTGCTAAGCTACAACCCTAATTGGAAAAAGCAGGATGCTATAAGCCCCAGGGGCCCCAACAGGGAAAATAGCCCAGTGAGGAAAGGAAACAAGTCAAAAATAAATATTTAAGAACAGTAACATCTGCTATAGTATCATCTCACTGAGGAGAATCCAAATTTTCACGTATATAGTCATTCGTAGAGTTCCGCTATAGAGCTCCCGTTATATCTCTCTCTCTCTCTCTCTCTCTCTCTCTCTCTCTCTCTCTCTCTCACACACACACACACACATAAACCGCTAGCATTGTCACGAAGCCCAGATATTCTACATCTTGTGTTCCAGTTTCGCTATATTAAGAATGTACTGTGTATGTATATATGTTTGTGTGTGTGTGTCTATACGTGTGTATGTAATACATGTATGTATCTATGTATATACATTTTATATTTATATTTTATATAGTATCCGCTTTTGCAACTAGGGTTGTAGCTTAGCAGGTAATAATATAAAACTATATATAAAATAATAATACACACATATATATATATTATATATACTATATATATATATATATATATATTCAAACATATGTATATATATATATATATATATACAGTATATATTCTTCTTCAGAAACTTATTTAGGAAAAATATGCTTCTTCAGAATCTTATTTCGACAAATTTTCTACTCAAAATCTTATTCTTAAAAACATTCTTCTTCAGAATCTCATTTCGACAAATATTCTTCTCAAGAATATCATTTCGACAAATATTCTTCTAGAATACCATTTCGACAAATATTAGTCTCTAGAATATCATTTCGACAAAATTCTCTTCTCTAGAATATCATTTCGACATATATTCTTCTCTAGAATATCATTTCGACAAATATTCTTCTCTAGAATATCATTTCGACAAATCTCTTCTCTAGACATATCATTTCGACAAAATTCTCTTCTCTAGAATATCATTTCGACAAATTCTCTTCTCTAGAATATCATTTCGACAAATATTCTTCTCTAGAATATCATTTCGACAAATATTCTTCTCTAGAATATTATTTCGACAAATTCTCTTCTCTAGAATATCATTCTGACAAATATTCTTCTCTAGAATATCATTTCGACAAAATTCTCTTCTCTAGAATATCATTTCGACAAATATTCTTCTCTAGAATATCATTTCAACAAATATTCTTCTCTAGAATATCATTTCGACAAAATATTCTCCTACTTATCTTAAAAAACATTTTCTTCAGACTCTTATTTGACCATTTCTTCAAAATGTTACTTTTACAAATAACATTTCTCTCTCATCTCGACAAATGTTCTTCAGAATCTCAGCGTAGAATGTAGGACGACAGAAGATGATGATGATGATGTTCTAGTCATCTCTAAGATATCTAGATCATTGGATGAAAATGAAATTTACAACGTCTTGTATTCGGGGAAGAAAAAAAAGAGATTGTGACCGAGATAAGTGTTTGGAGCGAGTAGTGATTTTTTTTTCTTTTGTTTTTTGTTAATATAGATTCGTATCTGGAATCGTTCAGATGATTTGCCGTATAGGATATATATGTGCTAGAGTTTGTATAGATGTGTATATGTATATATGTATGTATATATATATATATATATATACATATATATGTGTGTGTGTATGTGTATATATATATATATATATACATATATATGTATATATATATAGTATATATATATAGTATATAATAGATTATATACATATATATGTGTGTGTATGTATATATATATAGTAATATATATATATTTAGAGAGAGAGAGAGAGAGAGAGAGAGAGAGAGAGAGAGAGAATTGCATAAGTATAATATTTTTATTTCCTTTTATAAGTCTGTCTATAGATTTTTTTTATTAATTTATTATTATTATTATTACTAGCCAAGCTACAACCCTAGTTGGAAAAGCAAGATGCTATAAGCCCAAAAGGCTCCAATAGGGAAAAATAGCTAATAGTATTTTACCATAATCAAATTCGACTACGGCACAATATATATATATATATATATATATACACTGAAACAACTATGTCATTATTCAAACCAGGTAGGTCAATGTCATACTATAAACGCCTGTGACAGACAGACACACCACACACACATTGCTATCCGTGTACCTACCTCAAGCAGGTATCATCATCTCTTTGAGTTCCAGCTCATCTTGCCTGTCACTGTCTATCGCCAGAAGCATCATCAAATGTGTTGGAACTTTTAAAGTCTATTTTGGAGCCATTTTCTCGAAACCGAGAAACACTACATCTGCTGTGAAGTCTACGGTTTGGGAATAAGTCTGCCTTTGTTTATTTGTTTATTTGGTGTGTATTAAAGAGAAGTTTGGTGTGTATTAGATTGTAATTTGGTGGTGTATTAATGTTAGGCTAGAAGAGAATATGTACCCTAAAGCTTTTGTACATTTAAAAAGATAATTGGTACGCACAGAGTGGATTATGATATAGTAAATGTATAAGTATCCGAAGGTAAGTAGATGGCGAAATAAGGTGAAGGATGATATGGAGAGAAGAGGTTTGGCGGAAGAGGATGCCTTTGATAGAAGGCACTGGAGAGGCTGCGTCAGGCAACCGACCCCTTATTGTAAGGAACTTTGTTGAAGAGACCAATATATATATATATATATATATATAGATAGATAGATAGATAGATAGATAGATAGATAGATATATTAGAGACGATTCCTTTAATTTATCCCTTAGGGCTAGAGAATGCCATAAAATTACCCATTCCGTCGGACTCTTTTCTGAAAATAATCATTAATGATTGTACCAAAGCAACAAAAAAAAAAAGAAAAAAGAAAAAAAAAGTGAAATAAGTAGTCATCGAACTCTTAAGTCTCTCTCTCCTCTCTTCTCTCTCTCTCTCTCTCTCTCTCAAAGAAACCATTCATTATACAAACATCAAAATGGTCTATATAAATGAGTATATATCTTTGGTATAATGATAAGGTGTTTTTTGTAAAAGGATCAGGTAGAGAGAGAGAGAGAGAGAGAGAGAGAGAGAGACTTATTCATAAGTCCATAGACGAAAAATATATTATAAAATGGTTTAGCAAAAAAAGCGACTCAAACCTGAACAGAGAGAGAGAAGAGAGAGAGAGAGAGAGAGAGAGGAGTATACTAAATCGCTATATAATTCTATCGGTAAAACAGAAATTATCCACAAATATATTTATTTAAAATATATATATATATATATATATATGTATGTGTGTATATAATATATATATATATATGTATATATATATATATATATATATAGATAGATAGATAGATAGATAAATAGATATATTATATATTTATGTTTAATATATTCGTAATTATTATCTATAATATATTTATTTATAGTTCTATGTATGTTACAACACACAAAAAATATGGCGTCACATTATCAAAGTCATAAATAATTGAAAAATATCATTGTCATTTACTGAGACTTTCTCCAATTCGACTCTGAAAATTTCCCCGTGAGTGGACATAGGAAGTTCGTTAACCCCATTTCTCTCTCTCTCTCTCTCTCTCTCCCTCTCTCTCTCTCTCTCTCTCTGTGTGTGTGTGTGTGTGTGCAGGTCTGAAGTTTTAAGCTAACCGTTTTATATTATATATTTCGTCTATGGATTGATATGTAAGATTCTCTCTCTCTCTCTCTCTCTCTCTCTCTCTCTCCTCTCTCCGTGCTGGTCTGAAGTCGTTTCTTACTAAACCATTTCATATATTTTTCGTCCATGGACTTATGAATAAGTCTCTCTCTCTCTCTCTCTCTCTCTCTCTCTCTCAGTGGTGTGTTTTGTGTGTGTGTAGGTCTGAAGTCGTGTTTGCTAAACCATTTTATATTATATATTTCGTCTATGGACTGATTAATAAGATTCTCTCTCTCTCTCTCTCTCTCTCTCTCTCTCTCTCTCTCTCTCTCTCAGCATAAAATCTTGAATTCATAGTGAATTAATATTTAACTAACAGAATACCATTCATCATAGCAAATATGTGAGAGAGAGAGAGAGAGAGAGAGAGAGAGAGAGAGATTTTCTATCAATCTCCTCAAAAAGTTTTAAAACCCGTTAGTCTTTTACTCCCCAACTATTACATTCCATTTAGTTAGGCTTATATTCATTCCTTCACTGGAGGTCTATGCAAATTCGCAAGATTGCCAGTCCTGTCGGCCTCTTCATTAAAAAAAAGAAACTATTCATAATAAAACAAAGAGAAACGAGTGAATTATAATAGATTTTATTCGAATATACCAAGCTGTTACATTTGTAGGTCAAGCCTGCTTGAAGAGTTAGGCCTATAGTGTGTTTTTCCCTTCTAGCCATTAAGCTATCTTATAGGCATCTTTAGAACAACAACGAGAGAGAGAGAGAGAGAGAAGAGAGAGAGAGAGATTTTTACCACCTTTCATAAGCAGGTTTTATATGGGCGGTTTCAAGAATGCCAATATTGGGTGGAGACTTGGGGCGTTCACGGGCGTTTTCAACAGGAGAGAGAGAGAGAGAGAGAGAGAGAGAGAGAGAGAGAGAGGAAATAATGGCAATCAGACGCTATCATTCTATCTGTCCGAATCGGGTTAAATTGACATT
>NW_027169803.1:30000-33389 GCF_036898095.1 Palaemon carinicauda | reverse complement strand
TAGAGTTGTAACACTACCAAGCTGTAGAACTAACGGTAGACTAGACAGAAATGTAACACAAAAGGTGTAGTTAATTATACTGGTAGCAAAATATTAATTAAACAATGACACCAAGTAAAAAAAAAAACAGGTAAGGTTTACACATTTGGGATTATTTGAATATACACATTGTGTATATTCCAAATGCCAAACACGGATATGTGATAATATCTATAATAAATATCTATAATACAAATATAGGTTATCAGTTTGAAAAACAATTGTTACTTGAGATTGAGATCAGTATACATACATATATACACTCGCGAGCACAAAACACACACACTCTCTCTCTCTCTCTCTCTCTCTCTCTCTCTCTCTCTCATATATATATATATATATATATAATATATATATACATATATATATATATATATATTATATATATATATATAAAATATATATATATATATATATATATATACAGTGAGAGAGAGAGAGAGAGAGAGAGAGAGAGAGCGAGACAAATATATATACATATATATTATATACACAATAACTAAGGATGTATTAGCATAAATCCCAAAATTGTACTTAAGCAATGTAAAATGAACAGAATCAATTAAAAAATCCGTAAAAAAAAAGAATCTATTGTTAGTAAAAAGTAATCAGACTTCGACTGAATACAGTACATATTCGAGAAATAAAAAAAAAAACAACTAAATAATACAACAATATTTTTCAATTCTGGTTGACGCCTCTCCGAGTAAATTAGCCGGGGATATTCTCCAGCACAGTAGGGTAGGAGGGTTTCGGCAGCCCACCAATTTGTGCCAAGTGTCATCAACATCCGCCGGCCTCGAGAGCAGTCCATATAGACGATGAATAGGCACTGCTTTGAGTGGGCTCAGAAATCGTGTATACCCTCCACCCTACCCTAATACAGAACATCATATCGAGCACAAGACCGGATGAAATGATAATTAACCTGTAAATTTCGATAATAAAAAAGGTTAAACCTGTAAATTTCGATAATAAAAAGGTTAAACCTGTAAATTTCGATAATAAAAAAGGTTTAACATGTAAATTTCGATAATAAAAAAAAAGGTTTAACCTGTAAATTTCGATAATAAAAAAGGTTTAACCTGTAAATTTCGATAATAAAAAGGTTAAACCTGTAAATTTCGATAATAAAAAAAGATTTAATCTGTAAATTTCGATAATAAAAAAGGTTTAACCTGTAAATTTCGATAATAAAAAAGGTTTAACCTGTAAATTTCGATAATAAAAAAAGGTTTAACCTGTGAATTTCGATAATAAAAAAGGTTTAACCTGTAAATTTCCATAATAAAAAAGGTTTAACCTGTAAATTTCGATAATAAAAAAGGTTTAACCAGTAAATTTCGATAATAAAAAGGGTTTAACCTGTAAATTTCGATAATAAAAAAGGTTTAACATGTAAATTTCGATAATAAAAAAAGGTTTAACCTGTAAATTTCGATAATAAAAAAGGTTAAACCTGTAAATTTCGATGATAAAAAAGGTTTAACCTGTAAATTTCGATAATAAAAAAGGTAGTACCTGTAAATTTCGATAATAAAAAAGGTTTAACCTGTAAATTTCGATAATAAAAAAGGTTTAACCTGTAAATTTCGATAATAAAAAAGGTTTAACATGTAAATTTCGATAATAAAAAAGGTTTAACATGTAAATTTCGATAATAAAAAGGGTTTAACCTGTAAATTTATATAATAAAAAAGGTTTAACCTGTAAATTTCGATAATAAAAAGGTTTAACCTGTAAATTTCGATAATAAAAAAGGTTTAACCTGTAAATTTCGATAATAAAAAAGGTTTAACATGTAAATTTCGATAATAAAAAAGGTTTAACATGTAAATTTCGATAATAAAAAGGGTTTAACCTGTAAATTTATATAATAAAAAAGGTTTAACCTGTAAATTTCGATAATAAAAAAGGTTTAACCTGTAAATTTCGATAATAAAAAAGGTTTAACCTGTAAATTTCGATAATAAAAAAGGTTTAACATGTAAATTTCGATAATAAAAAAGGTTTAACATGTAAATTTCGATAATAAAAAGGGTTTAACCTGTAAATTTATATAATAAAAAAGGTTTAACCTGTAAATTTCGATAATAAAAAGGTTTAACCTGTAAATTTCGATAATAAAAAAGGTTTAACCTGTAAATTTCGATAATAAAAAAGGTTTAATCTGTAAATTTATATAATAAAAAAGGTTTAACCGGTAAATTTCGATAATAAAAAAGGTTTAACCTGTAAATTTCGATAATAAAAAAGGTTAAACCTGTAAATTTCGATAATAAAAAAGGTTTAACCTGTAAATTTCGATAATAAAAAAGGTTTAACCTGTAAATTTCGATAATGAAAACTGTTTAACATGTAAATTTTGATAATAAAAAAGGTTTAACCTGTAAATTTCGATAATAAAAAGGTTTTGATGTATGCTGCAAGTTATACTGGGTTATGATAAGGCTTTATCGCAAGTGTTGTAAACAATTAGGAGGTGATTTGCATGTAATCAGCTAGTCTGCGTTTATGAAAAGATAATGTCATATACTAATGGTAAAAGACAACTCGTATACCAGTGTATATGATAGAAACGATAAATAATGCATGGTTAGCTAAAGTTACAATAACATTTACGTGAATTACTTCAGGAAGAAGGTGGCCACTTAATGTTGATTTATATATTATTAAACACCAGATAAGAATGAAAATTTAATATATTATCTTTTCATATGATATTTTAGACATCTGATAAAAATAAAGTATAGAATTTCCATAACTTATCTACAACAACCATATTGAATTTTTATTCTTCCATTGGATAAAGATAAATATTCACAAAAAGGAAATCTAAAACTTTAATACTACGTAAAAATAAGGAAATAACTTTTTTCTAATTGAAGAAAGGAAATTTAATACTATACAAAAATAAGGATATACGCTTTTTTCTTATAGAAGAGAAATTTAATACTACACAAAAATAAGGAAATAATTTCTTTTCCAATTGGAGAAGGGAACAAACTCGATATTTCAGCTAACACGAACACCCATATACAAGCAGTTATTATAAAAAATATTAGCAATATAAATTACGATGTTCATGACTTCAGTGAGTTAATTACAAAACATTATATAAAACACAATTCAACATTTAATCTAGTATCCACATTACTGCAAGAATATTTTCCACAGCAAAGCTATTTATATGTTAATTACATTTTGAAAAACATGGAAACACTACCTAATGAATAAAATATAAGAATGTTACAAAGTGATATAACATTCATTACACGTATATTTGACTTGCTAATTTATTAACAAACAACAAAGAGATGTTTTATATACATTACAGCAACAATTAACAT
>NW_027169803.1:0-25000 GCF_036898095.1 Palaemon carinicauda | reverse complement strand
ATGATGTGTTGCTTTAAATAAAAATTAACTATTTCTATATCTCTCGCATAAAAACAATGTCACAGCAATCCCCCAGTCTCTCTCTCTCTCTCTCTCTCTCTCTCTCTCTCTCCTTTACCCATGTTGCTTTCAAGAAAAATTATTAACTTGATTTTCCCAACAGCTATTTCTAAATCTTGCATAAACACAAGCAGTCACAGCAACCCCCCCCTCTCTCTCTCTCTCTCTCTCTCTCTCTCTCTCTCTCTCTTCTTGAAAGTTGTGCAGCTGGTGATCCAACTCCGACCCAGACATCAATCACACCCAGCGATCGGAAAGCTTTGTCTTCAGCTCTTACGCGGCTCTCAAACTTTCGATGACGTGCTCTCTCTCTCTCTCTCTCTCTCTCTCTCTCTCTCTCTCTCTCGTGGCTGCTGATAGACGAAAGATTACTGCCCATTTGATTGTTATGTTTAAAATAATCTGAACTCTGTTTTCAAGTACACAGTGCACAAATGGCAGCTATTTAGACAACAATATAGTTTCTTAGAGAGAGAGAGAGAGAGAGAGAGAGAGAGAGAGAGAGAGAGAGAGAGTCAAAGTCAAAGCCAAAATCTTTATTTCCATTATTATAATGGTTATTCTTTTCTTAAAACAAAAAACTATATTAAAACAATAAAAGAGAGAGAGAGAGAGAGAGAGAGAGAGAGAGAGAGAGAGAGAGAGAAACCATTAACTTGAGATAAATACACTGGATGCGATGCCTTATATTAAGAAAAAAGTAAAGAATGGCCAAAACCAAAAATAACCATTTACGAATCATAAAAACAGCAGGAAAGGATACACAAGTAAGGCACTACGAGCCTATTTCACATCCGTAACTTGACGAGTAGCAAAATCCATAGCCAAATGAAACAAAAGGTGCCTAGCAGTGCCTAGAATAACCGACTAAATATACTCATGTAATGTGAAACATGTAGCAAGTGACCCAATTGTATACAGCCACTAATGAAATATTCTTTATGAACGGCTGCCAAACAGGTTAATACTGCAATGGTCAAATTCTCCTAACATGTCCAAACCATCTTAATCATCACTGTCTATTAAGAGGAAGCGTCTGGGATATTGTCGAATCCATACAGTATAAATACATTCGAATAATACAAGAAAAAGATGAAGACCTACTAGCAATACATATTTTTTTGACAGTAACAGACGTTCACTGTGATTGGTTCTAAAAGCAAGTTATACAACTCAGAGACTATTTTCAGCACTAACTTTATCAAATAGTTTTATTTCTAAATCGATATTGTTCTAGCAAACTGAAATCAATTATGAATAATAGGAGAATGTAAAATATAAAAAATGTAATTTAAAAAAATAGAAATAATACTTTGTGAATAATTTAATTTTAAAAAAGAATTAATACTTTGTAAATAAATTTAATTTTAAAAAAGAAATAATAATTTGTTAATAAAAAATTTAATTTAAAAAGAAAAAATACTTCACTAATTAATTAAAAATACAATAAAGACACTAATCCACTAAATATTATATACATCTAATATCCACCTTTCATATAAAAACATAAAAAAATCATTTTGAAAAATATAAATAATACTTTATACATAATTAAAACACTAATCCACTAAATATTATATACATCTAATATCCACCTTTCATATAAAAACAAAAAATCATTTTGAAAAATATAAATAATACTTTATACATGATTAAAACAGCAATTAAAACACTACTCCAATAAATATTATATACATTTAATAACCACCTATCATATAACAAAAAAATTATTCTACAACACCAGCCATGCACGCAATGTAATTTTCCCCGTTTAACCATAAGTTGAAATACCCCCGAGCTACATTAGCATACCAGTGATCACCTGCTATATAAAATACATTTCAGAAGGGCGCTCAACCAATAATTTATTAATTAAAGTCCCGTAATATTTCTGTTTCAATTTCTGAAATGGCGATAAAAATTGTCTAACTTTGTTGTAGCTTCTTTACAAAAGCCATCATTATATATCAGTCAATCTTCTATAAACATTAGTATTCATAAACCGCAAAGATAATTTAATTACTCAATTGACATCGTGTGATAAACTATCTTATCACATAAACCCCCTTCTCTCTCTCTCTCTCTCTCTCTCTCTCTCTCTCTTTGCCCATTATATATATATATATATATATATATGTATATATATACACATATATATACATAATATATATATCGTATATATATATATCATATATATGTATATATACCCTAAATATATATACATATATATATATATATATATATATATTCGCGGGGAATTTCAACAAATCAAATTATCAGGTGGATTTATTCAAGACTTGCTAGAACTCGGTAGATAGCATGCCTTTGCAACGTACTTGTATTTTCTTAAAAATCTAAAGGATTTGTCATTGAGTCATACCCCACATGTCCAACAAGTTTCGTTGAAATTGGTTTCATAGTGTTTACCATTTACTTAAAATACCGATTATTTTCAAAGCACTGTTTCGTACATGTACTTAGATGCAATTCGTCCAAAATGTTAGATATATCTTTGGGTTATACCCAATATGACTAAAAAAGTTTCGTCAGAATCGGCTCACTAGTTTTATTTATAAAAAAAAAAAAAAAAAAAAAAAAAAAAAAAAAAAAAAGAGAATACATACCCTTGCCAAAAGCTTCGATTTTGACATGGGCAAAAAAGGCCTCGCCTTTACAAAAACGACTTCTCGAATGGCCTTCCCAAGATAAATCCTAACCATAAAATTGATGCTTTTAACTTTCACTTCTTTGGACCTTCAATTAAGATATATAATATTATTCATTATTCAACTTTATTCAAGCCATAATCATATTTAGTGTCCATCATAATTATACGAGTAATCACTAACAACTATAAATTATTTTATGGAAAACGTTTTTTGGATATTCAAATTGTAAAGCACACTGCATTGAATTACCCTCATCGTGCAATGTATTGAACATAAATAAAAGGGCATCATTTGTATCATTATTATATTCAAACATTCAAATACATTTCATGATAGCAATAAATTTTATTGTTAAATAATACAATTGACTTCTACCTATTTCAAAGTTTGGACAATGTTTACTGTAAGACCCAGCATCTTATCTCGATGATATAATTTCTAATATACTTTTTAACCACTAATTGCGAATAAAAAAATAATACTTATAGCATCAAAAAATAGGTTTAAATTAGCGCCTTATTTTAATCCTTACTTATGTGAAAACAACAAAATGGTGAAAGAATAACTTGATATTTAAAAAATACTTCTTATATCAACAAACAGTAGGTTTAAATTGGCGCTCTCTTTCAATCCTTACTTGACGTTGTTAATAGTTTATATAGGACATATCTGTTTTGAAGCTGTTATTTTTTTTAGAATGATATATTGTTAATTTATTCTCATCATTTATTTATTTCCTTATTTCCTTTCCTCACTGGGCTATTTTTCTCTGTTGGAGCCCTTGGGCTTATATCATCTTGCTTTTCCGACTAGGGTTGTAACTTGGCTAGTAATAATAATAATAACAATAATAATTGAGTGTTTATGAAAACAAAACAAAAAAGGTGAAAAACCTTCACATTTCAATGAGACATTCTCGATATAATTTCTAGCAATTTCTATATAATTCTAATTCACATATCAACCCTCAAGATAATATTAAAACAATTCAAGTATATTTATACGAAACCAATATAACAAATATTAAATGATTCTATGAGGTATACGTCATAACTTCAAGCAATATCTATACAATAATTTTAATCCACATATCAAAACCCCCAAGATATTATTAAAACAATCCAAGTGTTTTCATACAATACCCACACAACAAAAACACTAAATGCCACAGTATTACCTCAACCAACATGTAAACAATCAAATAAATGCACGGATCTGTATTATATATTTCTGCCATTAAAAGTGTCTGGAATTATTACCACGAAAGTGATAACTCAATTTGATATTTATACCAATATTCAACGATTCCAAAAAAAGCGGATTTCAAAACAAGTGACAGGTTCGTTAATAAATAAAATGAAATAATATTTGGACATTTAATATTTGCATTTTACTAGATAAAAACAATGAATACCTACATATATGTATATTTGTAAAATGGTTAATATAAATATTTACAAACACACACACACACACACACACACACACACACACACATATATATATATATATATATCATTATGTATGTGTGTGCATGTGTAAGATAGAGACGTCTGACGAAATGTAACTGAGGCCCTTTGCGTTAATAGGCGTAAGAGGTGATAATGATGATGATGATATAAATATATATATATTTATATATATATATATATATATATAAATATATATATATTTATATATATATATATATATATATATATGTATATATATATATATATGTATATATATATATACATATATACATATATATATACAGTATATATATATACACACATATGAGTAAGTTCGTAAGCATACATGCAACACATACACTAATGATGCTAATAAATATTACTAAAGAAAAATGTGATTCACAACACATGTAAAATGCGCTTTAGAAAGCGAGTAAAGAATTGCATCGTTAGAAGCATCAGATATGGGGGTTATCTGACAGCTGGCCAGGAAAAGGAAAAATGAGGTGCCTGCCAGCGAGAGAGAGAGAGAGAGAGAGAGAGAGAGAGAGAGAGAGAGAGTAATAACAAAAAATATATTATTGCATAAGCCAACATACACAAGCGTATTCACGTTCGACTAAAGATTTCTCTGACCGAGTTCGATCCCGGGCTATCGCTCAATAGGCTACTCTAAATGGATACCATAATTTACTGAGGTCAAGAAAAAAGGGCATGATCTCTGTCTTTCTTCTATTAATCTTCAATCCAACCTCATGTGATGTTTCATACATTCTGGTAAGCAAGCTTTAAAAGTCCTGTGGTATTATACTATTAAGGACATCGTCATCAGCATACTGTAGGTCAGCTAATTTTCTAGTACCAATCCAGTCAACGAGGAGGATGCTGACAAACTAACTAATATATATATATATATATATATATAGAATATATATATATATATATATATACACAGTATATATATATATATATATACATATACATATATATATATCCTTATTAATAGCTAAGTTACAACTCTAATTTGAAAAGCAGGATGCTATAAACCCAAGGGCTCCAACTGGGAAAAATAGCCCAGTGGGGAAATGAAAAAAGGCAATAAACTATCATAAGTAATAATCAGTTGAAATAAAATACTTTCAAGAACAGCAACATTAAAACAGTTTTCATATATAAACTCTAATAATTATGTCAGCCTGTTCAACATACAAACATTTGCATCGTTGTCGTCATCATCACCACTACTAAGAGCAAGAAAATCAAAACCAGTCAAAAAGTAATTAATTTAATTCACCCTAAGTCCTCTGCAGGGAAGACAAAGGAAAGAGAGATCTGAATAAATAGCAACAAACAACAAGGAAGACCAAAACATAATCATTCCAGTGACGTAAACACAACAACGCCAGAGCGTAAGCGGGATTTAATAAAAGCCTTGTGGCGGCTCAAGTTCCGCGAGCAGAGGGAGTAATGCCGGGAGGATCTGAGCAACCTTCTGATCGGATTTCAGGTTACTTTCGACGTTGTACGTAACCACCAGGTCAAAACCACGACTGCGTTCACAGTACGTGTGTTTGTGCATTCGTCTGTTTGTATATTTTCAAGCCCCGTTGTACGTGTGTTTGTGCATTCGTCTGTTTGTATATTTTCAAGCCCCGTTGTTTCTTTGATAAGTTGCACAAATGTCCTATATGTCACTCTCTTCAAACAGTGTGTCCAGCGTTCACAGTAGGTGTTTGTGCATTCGTCTGTTTGTGTATTTTCAGGCCCCGTTGTTTCTTTGATAAGTTGCACAACTTGTCTATTTGTGAAGTTTTTTTTTTTTTTTTAATGTTCTGTATGTCATTTTCATTAAACGCTGCCAATGAAAAGTGTCTTTATTTGTGAGGGCTCCTCAATAAACTATATCACTTGTATATGCTATATAAAATGTTAAATATGTTAGAATCTGTATAAACTGAAATTATAACAATTTCCATTGTTGCTATCAATATAATACGTTTCATTTACATTTTACAGATAAATAAGACTGATAAAGTTAAACGCAAAGAACTGGGGTAATCTTAAAAATAGACCCGAATACAGAAACAAAACAAATCACAGGAATACCTTCAAGTGTCCTTCGCCCCATGAGCTGGTAAAAGCAATGAGCAGAAAAGCATATTGGTGGAAGAAATTTTTGCGTTGCATACCGTTAGAAGCATTAGATCCTTACTTACTGACACCACCGTAGTCGCTTCTTCCCTCATTATTCATGTTAAATTTATTTTTATGCAAATGATCTTCACAAGAACGCGAAAAAAACTGTGTGATGGAACATCTACATCCACATAAACCTTTAGTAACAGATATCCATTCGAGATATTATACAAATAATGGAATAAGAACATCTGTGATTCGTAGCGCCAACGAGCATTGCAGCCTGGTGTGAGGGGAACTTAAACAACCCAGGGGGAGCACATAGCTAATGTCACTCTTCTGTCGCGACCATCTTCATGAAGCTAGCATGATAATGTAAGTCTTATGGAGACCGATAACTACCATTTCTTTCAAGAGTAAGGTTTTATATATGACTTAAAACTGTTTTTCACAAGCTGTTGAACTGCACTCTGAAAGAAAAATGCTTATAACGGTTGCGGACCTTAGACAACGATAAGGTAGAGGCTGCTGCAATATAAATTAACCGATTTTTTATTATTATCTAAGGCCCTGCAAATTGATGTGGTTTGCTTCACGGTCAAGAAAAACTACACGTAAACACGCATATAATATATATATACATATATATATAAATATATATATACATACATATATATATATATATATATATATATATATATTTTACTACCTTAATATCTGGCCTCTCTTATAACTCAGGATCAGAGACCCAAGGGGGAATCAACTCAAAGATAATAGCTTCTGGCCCGCAGTTGAATCGAACCCTGGTCCAGGAAACATGTACAACAGTGACATAGCATTTAGCGAAATGCTATGTAATATATATATATATATATATATATATATATATATATATATATATAGAGAGAGAGAGAGAGAGAGAGAGAGAGAGAGAGAGAGAGAAAGAGAGAGAGAGAGAGAGAGAGAGAGAGAGAGAGAGATTACACTAATTTGTCTGTCCCCCCACTCTCTCTCTCTCTCTCTCTCTCTCTCTCTCTCTCTCTCTCTCTCTCTCTCTCTCTCTCTCTCTCTCTCTCTCTCCCCCCTTATCATCATCAACGAAATGACTCGCCCGATTCAGGCCTATCCCCATTACACATGCTTTCCAGCATCTTCTCATCAGTATCATTAAAAGGGGAAAAAGCTGAAAAAAAAGTAGAACACTGAAGACCATTAATGAAATTGACTTTATTTCAAAGCCGCTGGGTATTATGACGTCAGGGGGTTCCTAGCTAAAGGTTTAATCAACAGACCATTTTTCTTTATGAGTTTGTGTGTGCTCACGCGCGTGGTGTGTGTGTGTGTGTGTGTGTGTGTGTTTGTTTGTGTAGTTCATGTATTAACGTAATTATGGCTCGTCATTATATATATAATTTGGGGAGATCTATTTTTCCATTTTTATGATGTAAATTTTAAAGGTTTTATAATTAAGACGAAATGTTTTATTCTTATATATTTTAATTTTGATACAAAGGAAAATGAAGAGGAAGAAATCCCTGTGTAGAATTATAATGGCGTCAATAAACTCAGTAAAAGCAATATTAAAAATAGACTTGAGATTCATTGTGAAATAATTATCCTTCTTAGCTTTGAATCAGTATGAGAGAGAGAGAGAGAGAGAGAGAGAGAGAGAGAGAGAGAGAGAGAGAGAGAGAGAGAGAGAGAGAGAGAGAGCATTTAACCTTTCTATGTGCTTAACACAGTTTTAACTGAATTTTCCGGAATAGCAAATAACACATTTCCAAATGCCATTTCTCTTATAAAACAGACTTTAACAAATATTTTTTCCGATTCAAATTACGTTGGAACTACTAATTCAATACAAAATAAATTAACCCCTTTTTAGATATAATAAGACGTTCTTCAATTACATTTAGATACGAGAATAAACATTTGCAATTTAGCTTTTCTAGTTACAATAAACTAATGTAAAAAATCTAGTTACATATTTCTATGTTTAATAACATTTGTGCAACGATTTTTTTTTTAATCTAAGCAAAAACTAATCACTTTCAACGTTAAGGAAAGAATCTTTGTAACTGATTTTTCATAAGTTAAGAATACTCTTTGCAGTTACCCATTGCAATGTGAAAATCTTTTGCTAGTAGCCTATAATATATAAGAAAACACTCCTTAGTTATTTCATTATCAAATGAACATGTAAGTAACTTTTTTTTTTTTATTAAAACCCATCTTTGTTACTCTGCATTCAGATAAAAATTACCCTATTAAGGACTAGAAAAAAGTGATTGACGCTTTTTGCGATTAAAAACCACATTGTTCCAGTTACCTTTTCAGGGTAAAGAGAAACTAACTACTCTTTAAATTGTAAAAAAAAAAAAAAATAAAAAAAAACCTTGGAACCACCCTAAAAACTACCCTATTAAGGACAAGAAAAAAATTGATTGACCGTTTATGAGATTAAAAAAACACATTGTTCCAGTTAATTTTTCAACGTAAAGAGAAACTTTAATTACTCTTCATAATGTAAAATAAAACAAAAACTTTGGAACCAACCTTCCCACTGAGCATAAACATTTCTAAACATCTTTACCCATTAGCTTAACGACGTGTTTGTAATTAACACATCGAGATAAAAAATGTGACAATTCATACATTTCGTGTTCCTAAGAATTAACTTTAACATATCTTCAAAATCCTTTCCCATTTAAAAAAAACTAAATTCACACATAAAACTCGCCCAGTCGCCTAAGTTCCAGTAATGCGGTTCAGAAAATATTCTTTTTTTTCTCTAAAATGGTATAATAGGTTACCTATCTTTCTCTTCTGGCCCCTTTTGAAAGATTTCTTTGATTAGACATTTTTTATCCCCTTCCCTCTCCTTCTTCGAAAACTTGGCAAATCTTGATTAACTCCAGCCAGAGTTTTATTTTCTTTTACCCTCTTTCTTTGGACTCGGCCTCTTTTCTTTCATAGTCTGGAGAAACTTTATGAAGTCTTACTTTCCAATGATTATTCTAACTAGAGACTTTTTAAAAGTCAAAGGAGAAGATCAGTTCCATCTCACATAATAAAAAGGCATTTTATGCAGCAGTTAAGAAATGAGGAAAAGGAGAAGATGCCATTTCAAACACTGGCAGTTTATTGCCATTACTAAGCACATTATTCCTTCGTATTTAAGAAGGTGCAATTTCAAATACTGCCAGTTTATTGCCATTACCAAACAAATTATTCCTTTGTAATTAAAAAAGTGAAATTTCAAACACTGGCAGTTTATTGCCATTACCAAACAAATTATTCCTTTGTATTTAAAAAATTGCAATTTCAAATACTGCCAGTTTATTGCCATTACCAAACAAATTATTCCTTTGTAAATAAAAAAGTGAAATTTCAAACACTGGCATTTTATTGCCATTACCAAACAAATTATTCCTTTGTATTTAAAAAATTGCAATTTCAAATACTGCCAGTTTATTGCCATTACCAAACAAATTATTACCTTTGTATTTAAAAAATTGCAATTTCAAATACTGCCAGTTTATTGCCATTACCAAACAAATTATCCCTTCGTATTTAAGAAGGTGCAATTTCAAATACTGGCAGTTTATTGCCATTACCAAACAAATTATTCCTTCGTATTTAAGGTGCAATTTCAAATACTGGTAGTTTAATGCCATTACCAAACAAATTATCCCTTCGTATTTAAGAAGGTGCAATTTCAAATACTGGCAGTTTATTGCCATTACCAAACAAATTATTCCTTCGTATTTAAGAAGGTGCAATTTCAAATACTGGCAGTTTATTGCCATTACCAAACAAATTATTCCTTCGTATTTAAGGTGCAATTTCAAATACTGGTAGTTTAATGCCATTACCAAACAAATTATCCCTTCGTATTTAAGAAGGTGCAATTTCAAATACTGGCAGTTTATTGCCATTACCAAACAAATTATTCCTTCGTATTTAAGAAGGTGCAATTTCAAATACTGGCAGTTTATTGCCATTACCAAACAAATTATTCCTTCGTATTTAAGGTGCAATTTCAAATACTGGCAGTTTATTGCCATTACTAAACAAATTATTCCTTCGTATTTAAGGTGCAATTTCAAATACTGCCAGTTTATTGCCATTACCAAACAAATTATTCCTTCGTATTTAAGAAGGTGCAATTTCAAATACTGCCAGTTTATTGCCATTACCAAACAAATTATTCCTTCGTATTTAAGAAGGTACAATTTCAAATACTGCTAGTTTATTGCCATTACTAAACAAATTATCCATTCGTATAATTTGAAAATAAAAAACAAATTAATTCAAACGAAAACTTAACTCGAAGAGTAAAGGAATATGGCCGATATGGTAACGTCCCTGAAAGGTGAACCCCAGACTAGGGTTCGAATCCATCTAAAACTCGTTATTTCCTTTGGTCGCTGCAACCTCACCACCCTTGTGAGCTAAGGATGGGGAGTTTGGGGGAGCCTATAGGTCTATCTGCTGAGTCATCAGCAAAAATTGTCTGGCCATCCTTAGTCCTAGCTTGGTTGGAGCAGGGGCTTGGGTGGTAATCATATGTATATATGGTCAGTCTCTAGGGCGTTGTCCTGCTTGAGTGGAGAGGGGGCTTGGGCGCTGATCATATGTATATAGGGTCAGTCTCTAGGGCGTTGTCCTGCTTGAGTGGAGAGGGGGCTTGGGCGCTGATCATATGTATATATGGTCAGTCTCTAGGGCGTTGTCCTGCTTGAGTGGAGAGGGGGCTTGGGTGCTGATTATATGCATATATGGTCAGTCTCTAGGGCAATTATCTTGCTTGATTGGGCAATGTCACTGTCCCTTGCCTTTGCCATTCATGAGCGGCCTTTAAAACCATCAAACACACGTGGTATATTAGCCATTTTCAGTCTTCGAATCAAAGCAAGATCAAACAGAAGGCACCGAAAAGAAATGAACAAAAAGTTAAACAAAAGAGAAATTCAATTATCTCTTGACACATGAAGGATAATTCAAATGGGCAATTTAACCTTCAATTGTAATGTTCTCGTTCGCTGTGTTAAGCAAACAAGTTAATCTCGGTTACGCTTCAACGTAACAAAAACTGACTCGAGGCATTTGTCATCAATAATAAAAAAGCTCCTCCTCCCCGGCCAACAGCAACCGGTTGCCATGACAACGTTTAGACGCCTACTTATACCTTTGAGGAGGAGCAGCAGCTGTGGTGGAAGCAGGTAGAATGTACGGAAGCAATGAGGAAAAAATAAATAAAAAAAGAGGAAGAGGAGGAAGAAGAGGAAGTCGAACGAAGACCACGTTACGAGAATTGACGTCTTGAAGGAAGAGGTTTTCTAACGACTCTTTCTTCTTTGCCCCCCACCCCCCTCCCCAACCATCTACACTAACCCATTCTTGCTCCCCCCCCCCCTTTACTCTTGCCCATTATTCGCCCCCTTGAAATAAAGAGAAAATCGAAGTCAGCAAAGAAAGTGGCATACAGAGAAGGAGATAGAAAGGAGAGGGAAAAGATAGAAAGGAGAGGAAGAAGCAAAAGTAGAAAATAAAAGGGACAGTAGATTTTTGGGATGAGAAGGCAAAACGTAAAGAAAAAAAACCTTACGTAAATAAAGAAAAAACGTTCACGAAAAGGAGCGATAAAAGTCAAATTGATGATGAAACGGGGCTGACATAGGATGATCGTGATGATGATAATGATGATGATGAAGGAACCGAAAGCGACGTGGAGACAAAGGCAATGCCTCGGGGAGGTGGAGGGGACGTACAGAGGAGCAAAATGAAATATATTTGACGGATAAGGATAGGAAATGGCTTCATGAAAGGACACCTGCCTGGAAGAGCTGGCGAAATGGATAGACGCAGGAGATGGGGACGAGTTCGAAGAATCAAGGTCCATCAAAGGCAAGATCCGGTAGAAGAAATGGATTATCCATCGGTGATTTATACTGCACTGTTTGAAATAAACGTTTACAATTCATGATGCAATTATTGTCTAAATGGAAAACTTGAATTCTTCAAACGATTAAATAAATTATTTAAAAGACAACACTAACATATTAATATTTCAAATGAATTTATTAAAGAAAATTTCACTTTGCTAACAGCTTAACAAACACTTAGTTCTACAAATGAAAGATTGAATAAATTATTCAAAGACAACACTAACATATTAATATAATTTCAAAGGAATTTATCAAAGGAATCTTCACTTGGCTAACGGCTTAATAAACACTTAGTTCTACAAATGAAAGATTGAATAAATTATTTAAAGACAACACTAACATATTAATATAATTTCAAAGGAATTTATCAAAGGAATCTTCACTTAGCTAACAGCTTAAAAGACACTTGGTTCTACAAACGAAAGATTAAATAAATCAATCAAAGACAACACTAACCTATTAATATAATTTCAAAGGAATTTATCAATGGAAGTTTCACTTAGCTAACAGCTTAAAAATCACTTGGTTCTACAAACGAAAGATTAAATAAATCAATCAAAGACAACACTAACATATTAATATAATTTCAAAGGAATTTATCAAAGGAAATTTCACTTACCTAACAGCTTAAAAAACTCTTAGTTCTTCAAATGAAAGATTAAATAAATTATCTAAAAAACAACACTAACATATTAATATAATTTCAATGGAATCTATCAAAGGAAATTTCACTTAGCTAACAGCTTAAAAATATACAGGAAAAAAAAAAATAATTATATAATTGAATATTCCAACCCTAATGGAAGCATTATACTAGGTAAATGTCTAGTAATTGAATTTATAAAAATAATACAGGAAAAAAATATCAATTATATAAATGAATATTACAACCCTAATGGAAGCATTATACTTGGTAAATGTCTAGTAACTGAATTTAGAATTTATAAAAAAAAAAAAAAAAAAAAAAAAAAAAAAAAAAAAAAAAAAACATCCCAGTTTTACATTTACATAAAAACAAAATAGAAAATCAAATCACATTCATAACCCTTCAACATCTTATCTATCCTGAGCCACAATTAGCATACAAAATATTCATATGGAAAACAATGGCATCAGGCTGTTGAGAGAGAGATAATGTAACAGGACCTATGGAAATCAACTCTCACCTTTTGCCTTCAGGCCTCGAAAGGTTACCTACCTGCTCCTAATTATGGCAATACACAAAGAGGGTTAGACACCAGTAATAAGCAATGATTGCGCAGTAATGTTTGGAATTAGACCTTTAAAGTATTGATTTATTCATTGCTTCACTTTCGTATATAACTATATTTATTAACATTACATGATATATATATATATATATATATATACAGAATAGGTCCCTGGAGATTGTAAAAGAATCAGTTGAAGGTACAGAAGACGATGGATTGACGAACTAAGGAAATTTGTAGGTGTGGACTGGGATAGAAAGACCATAAACAGACGCAAGTGGAAGGACATGTCTGAGGTCTTTGTTCTGCAGAGGCATAGTAACAGATATATATATATATATATATATATACATATATATATATATATATATATCCATATATATATATATATATATATATTATACATATATATCCATATATATATATATATATATGTGTGTGTGCTGTGTATATATATGTATTTATATACATATATACCGTATATATATATATTATATATGTGTATATATATATATATATATATACATATACACGAAGTAGGACATTAAAGGTTAACGCTTACCATCAAGACTAACACAAAACTGGAAACGACAAAAAAAAAAAAAGAAAAAAAAAATAGATAAAAAAAATAATTAATGAAATGTGTCCGTTTTATAAATTGATACTGTAATTTGAACTGAGCTTCCTAGGTTCATCAACAATATTGAAATTTCGACGAATTTACATATAAAGCGATTACGATTAAAGCTATTTCGGTCCAGAATCATCCAAAATCCTGGACTTAATAAAAGAAGGCTTGAAATGATAAAAAATCCAAAATCAAAATTTTAAAAGATGGGGAAATAATATAAATGATTCTTAATAATGGAGACTGGAAGTGGTATAAATTTTAAACTCTAAATCAAATTAGTAAAAACTTGATATTTTTTCATCACGAAATACAGAGCCGATATAGATTATAAAGTTTTGATATATGTTTTATTCCACCATTTCTCGGCAAATAATCAAATTTACAATAACAAACAAAACAAGAAAAATAGGAAGTTCCACCCCCCACCCCACAAAAAAAAAAAAAAAAAAACAACAACAACAACAACAACAACACACACACACACACCAAGAGCCGAGCAGAAAGAGTCTTTTATGAATGGCAAAATTTCATCATGTGGGGATAAAAAGCTACTCAGACGAAGCTCCCTTTCTTGCTCATTTATCCTTCTTTCAGGTTTGTACAGCCACGTCATATTCTTTGCCTTCGCAAGGCTTTGAGCCGAACCCATTGGAAATCAATTGCCTTTGATTGAGAAGTTTGTGACTTAGAATAGAGAACTTGAATTTCAATGGATCGCTTTTCTTTTCATGGAGATTGTAAGGGGTGGGGTGGGGAAAGGGGGGGGGATGGAAGTGGGGTGGGGGGGGGGACTGGAGTACCGTATTGGAATATCTGTATTTACAAGTGTGGTATTTCCGTGTATAGAACTTGTGATGGTATTTGAACACTTAATAAAGCATATACATCTATATGTACCTGAAAAGGAAATTATGTAATCACATATACTGTATATACAATGAGAGAGAGAGAGAGAGAGAGAGAGAGAGAGAGAGAGAGAGTATTCGATCAATTAGCAAAGTATACAAATTTATATGTACTTGAAAAGGAAATTATGTAATCACATATACTGTATATACAATGAGTGAGAGAGAGAGAGAGAGAGAGAGAGAGAGAGAGAGAGAGAGGTTTCTATTTAAAATTTGGGGTATAAATTTCCCGGTGTTTAATCATCTAGAACTGAGTCACTTCCTAGAAATATATTTTAATCTAATATAAAAAAGTCAAACGAAACAATAGAAGCAAAACCCACACTTTCAAAACACTATAATCTTTATCTTTAGGAAAAAAAAAAAAAAAAAAGTCCACGAACAATGACATCATTTTCTTCCGAAATGGCTGCCGGAAACCAATCGGGCTACACACGAAAAACGTGTCAATGAACTAAGCTCCGTAAGTGATGTTATATCCGATTTTCGAAGCGAAGCAAGTTGAATAATTCAGTAACCGCTATGGGGGCAATGGATGTCCCGTTTTCTTTGAACTTGGGATGCACGCTATAGTGTGTGTATTATCATTATCATTATTACTTATTAAGCTACAACTATAGTTGGAAAAGCAGGATGAAATAAGCCCAATGGTTCCAACAGCAAAAATAGCCCAGTGAGGAAAGGAATCAAGCGAATAAAATATTTTAAAGAACAGTAACATCAAACAAATATCTTCTATATAAACTATAAAAACCCTAACATAACATGAGGAAGAGAAATAACATAAAACAGTGCCCGAGTGTACCCTCAAGCAAGAGCACTCTAACCCAAGACAGTGGATGATCATGGTACAGAGGCTATGGCACTATCCAAGACTAGAGAGCAATAGTTTGATTTTAGAGGGGCTAGCTCCTAGAAGAGCTGCTTACCATAGCTAGAGTCCCTTCTACCCTTACCAAGAGGAACGTGGCCACTGAACACTTACAGAGCATTAACCACTTGGGTGAAGAAGAACGGCAATATGGCACCACGAAGTGACACTTGAGACCCACTACATAAGCTTTCTGTGGTCTCTACTCAAATAGTTCTGCAATCTTATTAACTTGACTTGAAGAACGGATACGTTAGGAAAGCCATAAACGAGTCTAAAAAAATTATGGTCGAATGGAAATACTGTGTTCATATTATATATATTTATATATATATACATATATATACATATATATATATATATATATATATATACATATATATATATACATATATATATATATACATATATATATATATATATATATATATATACATATCTATATATATATTACACATATATATATACTGTACTTATTATATATACATATGTATATACACAAACTATATATATATATATATATATATATATATATATATATGTATAAAACTTTTAGAAAAATCCGCCACAAAAATCCAAAATCCAAGGATTTTTTAATAATAAAATTATTCATATAATCAAAATACTCTACATTTAAAAAAAAACACAGAAAACGAGCTTGAAATTGAAAATATCAGATCCTCCATTTCACCAGATTTTAATCATCAAAGCTGGCACCTAATAGTGGGATCACAGGATTAATCAGTGACTGAGTGTATGCTGAAGAAAAATTGTCCTAAAAACTATAAATATAGATTTATTATCTTCGCGTACGAGCGCACGTATAGATGCGATTGAGAGAGAGAGAGAGAGAGAGAGAGAGAGAGAGAGAGAGAGAGAGAGAGAATAACCGATCAGAATTGGAATCGACAGAGATGGATTAGAGCGAAAGGGATGTTGGTTTGGCGAACAGATAAACGTGAATTTCTTTGTTTATTTAGTCATATATTATAAACACACACACACACACACATATATATATATATATATACATATATATATATATATATATATGTATATATATATATATATATATGTATATATATATATATATATATATATATATATATATGTATATATATATATATATATATATGTATATATATATATATATATATATAGATAATTAAAGAAAAATAAAATGTTTATCAATACGTCATCAATGCCGAAAATAGAATTCCACTTAGCAATATCTCAAAACTTCATAAACAGCTATATAACAACATGATACGCACGCACGCACATACAAACATTTACAACCACATAAACATACACAAAGCATTTCACCATCCACGGGCGTTAAATTTCTTCCAGCGACATTTCTGGAGAGGTGTTTATATATCCTTCCGAGGTCACAACGTATCACGTGACATTACTCATCTCCCGATTCCCAGAAGCTGGAGGTCCGAGGAAATTGGGGCCGACTTTCCCTCAAACTGTTGTAACTTTGTGTTTAACTTTACGCTTCTCCTGCCTGCCCGCCACCGCACGCAAGCTCGCTCTCTATTTCGCCCACTATCTTAAGATGATGTCGGTGTGAGGGGGAGAAAGGGGAGAGGAGAGGAGAGGAGGGGAAGAGGGAAGAAGGAAGAATAAGGCCAGTGAACTGGAGATCAATTTGTGTGTGTGTTTGTGGTCTTTAATTCTAATCGAGCAATTTTACCATCTCGTGTTGATCATTGAATGTCATTCATAATTTCCTATTGTTGATGAATGATATATTTCCGCTCCATCATTTATTCATATTTTAAATACCAATACTCTCTCTCTCTCTCTCTCTCTCTCTCTCTCTCTCCTCTCTCTCTCTCTCTCTCAATTAAATGCTATTTAACTCTTTCTCTTGTTGATCAATGATATATATTTCCGCTCCATCATTTATTCATATTTTAAATCTCTCTCTCTCTCTCTCTCTCTCTCTCTCTCTCTCTCTCTCGATTAAATGCCATTCATCACTTTCTCTTTTTGATCAATAAGATATATTTTCGCTCCATCATTTATTCATATTTTAAATCTCTCTCTCTCTCTCTCTCTCTCTCTCTCTCTCTCTCTCTCTCAATTAAATGCCATTCATCGCTTTCTCTTTTTGATCAATAAGATATATTTTCACTCCATTTATTTATATTGCAAATAGCAATCTCTCTCTCTCTCTCTCTCTCTCTCTCTCTCTCTCTCTCTCTCTCTCTCTCCAGATGCATTTCCGTTCTCCAATTTCGAAAGTTTACGATCACAAAGGAGCTCTTCAATTGCTTCATCACTCCTAGACACCTAATCCTTATCTTTGCCGGGTTCACTCATAATTGCATGTTAGGTGTCTATCCTTTCTTAAGATTTCCTTTTAATATTAAAAGTTAATCATCGATCATTAGCTTTTGATTGAGTTATGAGGCCAACGTATTTGAGCCAAAGCATTTAAAATTTATCATGACAATTTCTCAGAGGCCAAATGAAAGAGTATTTCAATTGCTGGCTTCCTTATCCCTTAAAAATAATGTTGTTTCCAGTATTTATATCAAATCTATGAATTTCGATAATCTAGAACATTCGCTTATATTTTTCACCATTTATATAATTTCTTTTTCCTTAAAACCTCTATAATTTCCTTACAGTATTTATACCAAATCTATGAATTTCGACCATCTAGAACATTCGCTTATTTTTTCACCATTTACATAACTTCTTTTTCCTTAAAACCTCTATAATTTCCTTACAGTATTTTTATCAAATCTATGAATTCTGACAATCTAAAACATTCGCTTATTTTTTTCACCATTAATAAAAATTCTTTTTCCTAAAAACCTCTATAATTTGCTTTCAGTTTTTTTAAATCGAATCTAGGAATTTCGACAATCTAGAACATTCGCTAATTTTTTCACCCTTTATAAAATTTCTTTTTCCTGAAAACTTCTATAATTTGCTTTCAGTTTTTAAATGAAATCTAGGAATTTCGACCATCTAGATTCTAGAACATTTGCTTATTTTTTATTCTAAATAACTACCAGTAACATACCACTTACATTGATTTCTTTAAATAGATTTTTAATTTCAAAATTATCCCTCATCCATTAGCTATTCAAAGACAAACTTCCAAAAATATTTGCAACCATTCCTTTTCATTATTTCAATTTAGCGTACGCAACCCGTCAAAAATGGCGGCTAAATACTTAGATAGAAATGAGCACACATACAGATTCCATCCTTCCCATCTCCTCCATCTTTCCTAACTACTACAGAGTAGACAGAGTAGTCATACGTTTGGCAATGCCACTCAACTTGACAGGAAAGATTATATATATGTATATATATATACACACATATATATATACACACATACATACATACATACATACATACATACATACATATATATATATATACATACACACACATATATATACATATATATATACATAATATATATACACATATATATGCAGATACATATATATATATATATATATATATACACATATATATACACAATATATATATATATATATATATATACATAATATATATATATGCCCCCTGTGGCCGCGGGGGCATAAAACAATTAGAATAGCGCCAACGTTATCCCTGCGTGTCGTAAGAGGCGACTAAAAGGGACGGGACGAGGGGGCTGGGAACCCCCTCTCCTGTATAAAACTTCCTGTGAGACAGCAACAAAGAGATGGAGCTGGGGGGAGAGTGACTGCTCCCCGCACTCTAGTTTTGGGGTGTTTGAATGTGCGTGGATGTAGTACGATAGAGAGTAAAAGATGTGAGATTGGAAGTATGTTTAGAAGTAGAAGGATGGACGTATTGGCCTTGTGTGAGACAAAGATGAAAGGAAAGGGTGAAGTGATGTTTGGTGAAATGTCTGGTAGAGTGTCTGGGATTGAAAGGGGAAGAGCGAGAGAGGGTGTGGCTTTATTGCTGAGTGAATGGATGACAGGTAAAGTAGTGGAATGGAAGGAGATATCATCTAGGTTAATGTGGGTAAGGGTTAGGTTGGGTAGGGAATGTTGGGCGTTTGTCAGTGCGTATGGGCCAGGTAGTGAGAAAAGTGAAGAAGAGCGGAATGAGTTCTGGAGTGAATTAACTGGGTGTGTAGAAGGACTGGGTAGAAGGAATTATGTAGTTGTTATGGGTGACTTAAATGCTAGAGTGGGCGCTGGAGAGGTAGAAGGTGTCATTGGAAAGTATGGCGTACCAGGTGAAAATGAGAGTGGTGAGAGACTGGTAGATATGTGTGTTGAACAAGAGATGGTAATAAGTGCTAGCTTTTTTAAGAAGAAAGATAAAAATAAGTATACATGGGTAAGAGTGGCAAATGGAAGAGTAGTAGAAAGGGCATTAATGGATTATGTGTTGATATCTAAAAGAATGTTTGGAAGATTGAAAGACGTGCACGTGTTTAGGGGTATGGCTAATGGCATGTCTGATCATTTTTTGGTGGAAGGAAAATTAGTTGTAGCAAAAGAGTGGGGGAATAGAGTAGGTGGATGTAAAAGGGAGCTAGTGAGGGTTGAAGAGCTAATAAAACCGGGGGTAAAAAGTAAATATCAGGAAAGGTTGAAAATGGCATATGACGAGGTGAGAGTAAGAGAAACTGGTAATTTAGAGGAGGAGTGGAAGTTAGCAAAAGAAAATTTTGTTGGGATTGCAAGTGATGTATGTGGCAAGAAGGTTGTTGGAGGCAGCATGAGGAAGGGCAGTGAATGGTGGAATGAAGGAGTGAAGGTAAAAGTGGAAGAGAAAAAGAGGGCTTTTGAAGAATGGCTGCAGAGTAATAGTATAGAGAAGTATGAAAAATATAGAGAGCAAAAGGTGGAAGTAAAGCGCAAGGTACGTGAGGCAAAGAGGGCAGCTGACCTGAGGTGGGGTCAGGGACTGGGTCAGTCATATGAAGAGAATAAGAAGAAGTTTTGGAAAGAAGTGAAGAGAGTAAGGAAGGCCGGCGCAAGAATTGAAGAGACAGTGAAAGATGGAAATGGAAGGTTGTTAAAAGGAGAGGAGGCAAGGAAAAGGTGGGCGGAATATTTTGAAAGTTTGCTGAATGTTGAGGATGATAGGGAGGCAGATATAATTGCGGTTCCAGGTGTTGAGGTGCCAGTGATGGGAGATGAGAATGAGAGAGAGATTACAATAGAGGAAGTGAGGAGAGCACTAGATGAAACGAGAGTAGGAAAAGCATCTGGTATGGATGGTGTGAAAGCTGAGATGTTGAAGGAAGGGGGTGTGACTGTACTTGAATGGTTGGTGAGATTGTTTAATGTGTGTTTTGTGTTGTCAATGGTACCAGTAGATTGGGTCTGTGCATGTATTGTACCACTATATAAGGGTAAGGGAGATGTGCATGAGTGTTGTAACTCAAGAGGTATTAGTTTGTTGAGTGTAGTTGGAAAAGTGTATGGTAGAGTACTGATTAATAGGATTAAGGATAAAACAGAGAATGCAATCTTGGAAGTACAGGGTGGTTTTAGAAGAGGTAGGGGTTGTATGAATCAGATTTTTACAGTTAGGCAGATATGCGAGAAATATTTAGCAAAAGGTAAGGAGGTGTATGTTGCGTTTATGGATCTGGAGAAAGCATATGATAGAGTTGATAGGGAAGCAATGTGGAATGTGATGAGGTTATATGGAGTTGGTGGAAGGTTGTTGCAAGCAGTGAAAAGTTTCTACAAAGGTAGTAAAGCATGTGTTAGAATAGGAAATGAAGTGAGCGATTGGTTTCCGGTGAGAGTGGGGCTGAGACAGGGATGTGTGATGTCGCCGTGGTTGTTTAACTTGTATGTTGATGGAGTGGTGAGAGAAGTGAATGCTCGAGTGCTTGGACGAGGATTAAAACTGGTAGGCGAGAATGATCATGAATGGGAGGTAAATCAGTTGTTGTTTGCGGATGATACTGTACTGGTAGCAGACACAGAAGAGAAGCTTGACCGACTAGTGACAGAATTTGGAAGGGTGTGTGAGAGAAGGAAGTTGAGAGTTAATGTGGGTAAGAGTAAGGTTATGAGATGTACGAGAAGGGAAGGTGGTGCAAGGTTGAATGTCATGTTGAATGGAGAGTTACTTGAGGAGGTGGATCAGTTTAAGTACTTGGGGTCTGTTGTTGCAGCAAATGGTGGAGTGGAAGCAGATGTACGTCAGAGAGTGAATGAAGGTTGCAAAGTGTTGGGGGCAGTTAAGGGAGTAGTAAAAAATAGAGGGTTGGGCATGAATGTAAAGAGAGTTCTATATGAGAAAGTGATTGTACCAACTGTGATGTATGGATCGGAGTTGTGGGGAATGAAAGTGATGGAGAGACAGAAATTGAATGTGTTTGAGATGAAGTGTCTGAGGAGTATGGCTGGTGTATCTCGAGTAGATAGGGTTAGGAACGAAGTGGTGAGGGTGAGAACGGGTGTAAGAAATGAGTTAGCGGCTAGAGTGGATATGAATGTGTTGAGGTGGTTTGGCCATGTTGAGAGAATGGAAAATGGCTGTCTGCTAAAGAAGGTGATGAATGCAAGAGTTGATGGGAGAAGTACAAGAGGAAGGCCAAGGTTTGGGTGGATGGATGGTGTGAAGAAAGCTCTGGGTGATAGGAGGATAGATGTGAGAGAGGCAAGAGAGCGTGCTAGAAATAGGAATGAATGGCGAGCGATTGTGACGCAGTTCCGGTAGGCCCTGCTGCTTCCTCCGGTGCCTTAGATGACCGCGGAGGTAGCAGCAGTAGGGGACTCAGCAGTATGAAGCTTCATCTGTGGTGGAAATGTGGGAGGTTGGGCTGTGGCACCCTAGCAGTACCAGCTGAACTCGGCTGAGTTCCTGGTTAGGCTGGAGGAACGGAGAGAGTAGAGGTCCCCTTTTTTGTTTTGTTTCTTGTTGTTGTCGGCTACCCCCCAAAATTGGGGGAAGTGCCTTTGGTATATGTATGTATGTATGTACATAATATATATACACATATATATGCAGATACATATATATATATATATAATATATATACATAATATATATTCAGCTACATATATATATATATATATATATACACACACATATATGCATATACATATATATACATTATATATATATATATATATATATATAATGAGACCCTTGTTCTTTATTATAAAGAAGACATTACAACCAAGCTCACGCACTCGCCTCCCATTCAGCATTTGTTCGTAACAACCTCTAATAACTGTCATTAATATCTACTTCTTTTTTTTCTAAAAATTCCTTTCTCTTTACTTGATCACTTGACGATTCCTTTCCTTCTAAAACCACTATCCAGCCTCTTTCCCTCCATTTCAAAATCAATGGGATATTAACCCTCCCCCCCCCCCGCCCACGTGACCATCGACTTCATCTCCCAAGTTTCCCCCCCAAGAGGCTACGCATACTCCACGTAATATCCTCCCGCCACCTTTTTATCTCTTCAGGAGGAATCCTCAGGAGAAATCCTCTCCTTTTGGTCCCCCTCAACGTCACCCGTAAATCCCCTTCAACATCTCTTATCTCCATTTCCATCTGCAGTCACCTCAAAACTTTCTTGCCTTCATGGTCAGCCATAACCCTATACGCGTCGTTCAGACTTTATGGCCGTTCATAATGCCATAATCAGAACTACGAAAAAGCGTGATGTATCATTGATAAATTTGATTGCAAAGGTGTGTGCGTATTAATGTACATAATATTTGCATGCAAGCATTTATCATATGCTAATGACAAGATATATAAAATTTTTGTTACATAGGTGTGTGCAAATTAATGTACATAACATTTGTATATACGCATTTCTTATATATGCTGGTCACATCTATATAAAAATACACACGTCCAGATTATACCAGCCTTGTGGTGTCACGGGCTCTTGCTTGTAGGTATATAATTTATTATTTCAATTATCAATCTCGTCATTTTCCATCTTAGAATTTCGCTTTAAATTCTTAGATCCAGCAATAAAAAATATTAAAATTTTCCTCATCTTCTTGAACATATTCACATACACACAAACATATGTAAATATTTGCACTATCACAAATGGTGGTCTCTATGTATTCATCTACGTGAATGTCAAACGGATCCTTTACATTTTGAATAATTAATTTTTCACACACACACACACACACATATATATATATATATATATATATATATATTTATATATATACATATAATTTGTATGATAAACAATTGGTAATTCCAAATTCATGCTTAAAGCAATAAATAAAGATAAGATCTACCAAACCCTTATCTTACTAATATATATGATCACCTACCATATAAATACTATTTACTATTAAAGAGGTATTTTTAAAACTTCTAATTATACATCAACAGCATTTCACTAGCCTTCCTTATCGGTTGCAAAACTCTCTCTCTCTCTCTCTCTCTCTCTCTCTCTCTCTCTCTCTCTCTCCTCTCTCTCTCTCTCTCTCTCTCTCTCTCTCTCTCTCAAATTGAGCTTTCCAGCTGAACTTGATTCAATTTTGGGAAGGACGAAATTTGGGATGACAGGGAGTATATCACATTGACGTTGTAAGTGATACACGTCTTTTTACGAGCTTCAACTTCACACATTCTTTTTGAAATTATACAAATGGTTTATGTAGTTCTGGGAGTCTTGCGTTTATGAATAGTGTTACTTAGTAATTAACTAAATAGTTTTATATTCTTTCACGAATGCACAATCCATAATTAAGGTCTCTCTCTCTCTCTCTCTCTCTCTCTCTCTCTCTCTCTCTCTCTCTCTCTCTCTCTCTCTCTCTCTCCATCGACGGCATCAATGACATGACATATTTAATCATGGCAAAGCTGTGAGGGAGAGTTTTTTTGTTTTCTCTCGTTCTCACTAGACTTTTGACATATTGAAAAAATAGCTTTTACAAAATCAAAAGGAAAAGAATTGGATTAAAACACAGGTAATCTCAACCAAAAACTCAAAATTGTTGTTAACACGATAAAGAGCAATTGTGGAATACAATGCTATCCGTATATCTCTTTTATGTATGTATGTATGTATGTATGTATGTATGTATATATATATATATATATATATATATATTATATATATATAATTTATATATACATATATATCTGCTTATTTCAT
>NW_027169800.1:15000-33441 GCF_036898095.1 Palaemon carinicauda | reverse complement strand
AGAAGAATTGTCATTGACTTTTATCTTTCTTCGTGGCCAAGTGGGTTAGTCCACTGTCTGTACAAGCTTGCCGACCAGGGTTCGATTCCCCGGCCGGAGCCAAGCTCTTGTCTTTGTGTGATTTCGCCTGGGGCTCTGATCCCGAGGTCGTTAAGAGAATCCAGACATTAATATATCAAAAATATATATGGCTTATTTGAATATGAAAAACACGTAAAAATGTGCAAAATTTATCATTAATTGAATGCCAAGTAACAAACTACCAATTAGCTACGATGGTGAAGATGGGTTGATTTCAGTTCTAAGTACAAAATACCTGAATTCGACAGGTATACAGTACAGAAGAATTGTCATTGACTTTTATCTTTCTTCGTGGCCAAGTGGGTTAGTCACTGTCTGTACAAGCTTGCCGACCAGGGTTCGATTCCCGGCCGGAGCCAAGCTCTTGTCCTTGTGTGATTTCGCCTGGGGCTCTGATCCCGAGGTCGTTAAGAGAATCCAGACATTAATGTATCAAAAATATATATGGCTTATTTGAATATGAAAAACACGTAAAATGTGCAAAATTTATCAATAATTGAATGCCAAGTAACAAACTACCAATTAGCTACGATGGTGAAGATGGGTTGATTTCAGTTCTAAGTACAAAATACCTGAATTCGACAGGTATAAGTACAGAAGAATTGTCATTGACTTTTATCTTTCTTCGTGGCCAAGTGGGTTAGTCCACTGTCTGTACAAGCTTGCCGACCAGGGTTCGATTCCCTGCCGGAGCCAAGCTCTTGTCTTTGTGTGATTTCGCCTGGGGCTCTGATCCCGAGGTCGTTAAGAGAATCCAGACATTAATGTATCAAAAATATATATGGCTTATTTGAATATGAAAAACACGTAAAAATGTGCAAAATTTATCATTAATTGAATGCCAAGTAACAAACTACCAATTAGCTACGATGGTGAAGATGGGTTGATTTCAGTTCTAAGTACAAAATACCTGAATTCGACAGGTATAAGTACAGAAGAATTGTCATTGACTTTTATCTTTCTTCGTGGCCAAGTGGGTTAGTCACTGTCTGTACAAGCTTGCCGACCAGGGTTCAATTCCCGGCCGGAGCCAAGCTCTTGTCTTTGTGTGATTTCGCCTGGGGCTCTGATCCCCGAGGTCATTAAGAGAATCCAGACATTAATGTATCAAAAATATATATGACTTATTTGAATATGAAAAACACGTAAAAATGTGCAAAATTTATCATTAATTGAATGCCAAGTAACAAAACTACCAATTAGCTACGATGGTGAAGATGGGTTGATTTCAGTTTCTAAGTACAAAATACCTGAATTCGACAGGTATAAGTACAGAAGAATTGTCATTGACTTTTATCTTTCTTCGTGGCCAAGTGGGTTAGTCACTGTCTGTACAAGCTTGCCGACCAGGGTTCGATTCCCGGCCGGAGCCAAGCTCTTGTCTTTGTGTGATTTCGCCTGGGGCTCTGATCCCGAGGTCGTTAAGAGAATCCAGACATTAATATATCAAAAATATATATGGCTTATTTGAATATGAAAAACACGTAAAAATGTTCAAAATTTATCATTAATTGAATGCCAAGTAACAAACTACCAATTAGCTACGATGGTGAAGATGGGTTGATTTCAGTTCTAAGTACAAAATACCTGAATTCGACAGGTATAAGTACAGAAGAATTGTCATTGACTTTTATCTTTCTTCGTGGCCAAGTGGGTTAGTCACTGTCTGTACAAGCTTGCCGACCAGGGTTCGATTCCCGGCCGGAGCCAAGCTCTTGTCTTTGTGTGATTTCGCCTGGGGCTCTGATCCCGAGGTCGTTAAGAGAATCCAGACATTAATGTATCAAAAATATATATGGCTTATTTGAATATGAAAAACACGTAAAAATGTGCAAAATTTATCAATAATTGAATGCCAAGTAACAAACTACCAATTAGCTACGATGGTGAAGATGGGTTGATTTCAGTTCTAAGTACAAAATACCTGAATTCGACAGGTATAAGTACAGAAGAATTGTCATTGACTTTTATCTTTCTTCGTGGCCAAGTGGGTTAGTCACTGTCTGTACAAGCTTGCCGACCAGGGTTCGATTCCCGGCCGGAGCCAAGCTCTTGTCTTTGTGTGATTTCGCCTGGGGCTCTGATCCCGAGGTCGTTAAGAGAATCCAGACATTAATGTATCAAAAATATATATGGCTTATTTGAATATGAAAAACACGTAAAAAATGTGCAAAATTTATCATTAATTGAATGCCAAGTAACAAACTACCAATTAGCTACGATGGTGAAGATGGTTGATTTCAGTTCTAAGTACAAAATACCTGAATTCGACAGGTATAAGTACAGAAGAATTGTCATTGACTTTTATCTTTCTTCGTGGCCAAGTGGGTTAGTCACTGTCTGTACAAGCTTGCCGACCAGGGTTCGATTCCCGGCCGGAGCCAAGCTCTTGTCTTTGTGTGATTTCGCCTGGGGCTCTGATCCCGAGGTCGTTAAGAGAATCCAGACATTAATGTATCAAAAATATATATGGCTTATTTGAATATGAAAAACACGTAAAAATGTACAAAATTTATCATTAATTGAATGCCAAGTAACAAACTACCAATTAGCTACGATGGTGAAGATGGGTTGATTTCAGTTCTAAGTACAAAATACCTGAATTCGACAGGTATAAGTACAGAAGAATTGTCATTGACTTTTATCTTTCTTCGTGGCCAAGTGGGTTAGTCACTGTCTGTACAAGCTTGCCGACCAGGGTTCGATTCCCGGCCGGAGCCAAGCTCTTGTCTTTGTGTGATTTCGCCTGGGGCTCTGATCCCGAGGTCGTTAAGAGAATCCAGACATTAATGTATCAAAAATATATATGGCTTATTTGAATATGAAAAACACGTAAAAATGTGCAAAATTTATCATTAATTGAATGCCAAGTAACAAACTACCAATTAGCTACGATGGTGAAGATGGGCTGATTTCAGTTCTAAGTACAAAATACCTGAATTCGACAGGTATAAGTACAGAAGAATTGTCATTGACTTTTATCTTTCTTCGTGGCCAAGTGGGTTAGTCACTGTCTGTACAAGCTTGCCGACCAGGGTTCGATTCCCGGCCGGAGCCAAGCTCTTGTCTTTGTGTAATTTCGCCTGGGGCTCTGATCCCGAGGTCGTTAAGAGACTCCAGACATTAATGTATCAAAAATATATATGGCTTATTTGAATATGAAAAACACGTAAAAATGTGCAAAAATTTATCATTAATTGGATGCCAAGTAACAAACTACCAATTAGCTACGATGGTGAAGATGGGTTGATTTCAGTTCTAAGTACAAAATACCTGAATTCGACAGGTATAAGTACAGAAGAATTGTCATTGACTTTTATCTTTCTTCGTGGCCAAGTGGGTTAGTCACTGTCTGTACAAGCTTGCCGACCAGGGTTCGATTCCCGGCCGGAGCCAAGCTCTTGTCTTTGTGTGATTTCGCCTAGGGCTCTGATCCCGAGATCGTTAAGAGAATCCAGACATTAATGTATCAAAAATATATATGGCTTATTTGAATATGAAAAACACGTAAAAATGTGCAAAATTTATCATTAATTGAATGCCAAGTAACAAACTACCAATTAGCTACGATGGTGAAGATGGGTTGATTTCAGTTCTAAGTACAAAATACCTGAATTCGACAGGTATAAGTACAGAAGAATTGTCATTGACTTTTATCTTTCTTCGTGGCCAAGTGGGTTAGTCACTGTCTGTACAAGCTTGCCGACCAGGGTTCGATTCCCGGCCGGAGCCAAGCTCTTGTCTTTGTGTGATTTCGCCTGGGGCTCTGATCCCGAGGTCGTTAAGAGAATCCAGACATTAATGTATCAAAAATATATATGGCTTATTTGAATATGAAAAACACGTAAAAATGTGCAAAATTTATCATTAATTGAATGCCAAGTAACAAACTACCAATTAGCTACGATGGTGAAGATGGGTTGATTTCAGTTCTAAGTACAAAATACCTGAATTCGACAGGTATAAGCACAGAAGAATTGTCATTGACTTTTATCTTTCTTCGTGGCCAAGTGGGTTAGTCACTGTCTGTACAAGCTTGCCGACCAGGGTTCGATTCCCGGCCGGAGCCAAGCTCTTGTCTTTCTGTGATTTCGCCTGGGGCTCTGATCCCGAGGTCGTTAAGAGAATCCAGACATTAATGTATCAAAAATATATATGGCTTATTTGAATATGAAAAACTCGTAAAAATGTGCAAAATTTATCATTAATTGAATGCCAAGTAACAAACTACCAATTAGCTACGATGGTGAAGATGGGTTGATTTCAGTTCTAAGTACAAAATACCTGAATTCGACAGGTATAAGTACAGAAGAATTGTCATTGACTTTTATCTTTCTTCGTGGCCAAGTGGGTTAGTCACTGTCTGTACAAGCTTGCCGACCAGGGTTCAATTCCCGGCCGGAGCCAAGCTCTTGTCTTTGTGTGATTTCGCCTGGGGCTCTGATCCCGAGGTCATTAAGAGAATCCAGACATTAATGTATCAAAAATATATATGACTTATTTGAATATGAAAAACACGTAAAAATTTGCAAAATTTATCATTAATTGAATGCCAAGTAACAAACTACCAATTAGCTACGATGGTGAAGATGGGTTGATTTCAGTTCTAAGTACAAAATACCTGAATTCGACAGGTATAAGTACAGAAGAATTGTCATTGACTTTTATCTTTCTTCGTGGCCAAGTGGGTTAGTCACTGTCTGTACAAGCTTGCCGACCAGGGTTCGATTCCCGGCCGGAGCCAAGCTCTTGTCTTTGTGTGATTTCGCCTGGGGCTCTGATCCCGAGGTCGTTAAGAGAATCCAGACATTAATATATCAAAAATATATATGGCTTATTTGAATATGAAAAACACATAAAAATGTGCAAAATTTATCATTAATTGAATGCCAAGTAACAAACTACCAATTAGCTACGATGGTGAAGATGGGTTGATTTCAGTTCTAAGTACAAAATACCTGAATTCGACAGGTATAAGTACAGAAGAATTGTCATTGACTTTTATCTTTCTTCGTGGCCAAGTGGGTTAGTCACTGTCTGTACAAGCTTGCCGACCAGGGTTCGATTCCCGGCCGGAGCCAAGCTCTTGTCTTTGTGTGATTTCGCCTGGGGCTCTGATCCCGAGGTCGTTAAGAGAATCCAGACATTAATGTATCAAAAATATATATGGCTTATTTGAATATGAAAAACACGTAAAAATGTGCAAAATTTATCAATAATTGAATGCCAAGTAACAAACTACCAATTAGCTACGATGGTGAAGATGGGTCGATTTCAGTTCTAAGTACAAAATACCTGAATTCGACAGGTATAAGTACAGAAGAATTGTCATTGACTTTTATCTTTCTTCGTGGCCAAGTGGGTTAGTCACTGTCTGTACAAGCTTGCCGACCAGGGTTCGATTCCCGGCCGGAGCCAAGCTCTTGTCTTTGTGTGATTTCGCCTGGGGCTCTGATCCCGAGGTCGTTAAGAGAATCCAGACATTAATGTATCAAAAATATATATGGCTTATTTGAATATGAAAAACACGTAAAAATGTGCAAAATTTATCATTAATTGAATGCCAAGTAACAAACTACCAATTAGCTACGATGGTGAAGATGGGTTGATTTCAGTTCTAAGTACAAAATACCTGAATTCGACAGGTATAAGTACAGAAGAATTGTCATTGACTTTTATCTTTCTTCGTGGCCAAGTGGGTTAGTCACTGTCTGTACAAGCTTGCCGACCAGGGTTCGATTCCCGGCCGGAGCCAAGCTCTTGTCTTTGTGTGATTTCGCCTGGGGCTCTGATCCCGAGGTCGTTAAGAGAATCCAGACATTAATGTATCAAAAATATATATGGCTTATTTGAATATGAAAAACACGTAAAAATGTGCAAAATTTATCATTAATTGGATGCCAAGTAACAAACTACCAATTAGCTACGATGGTGAAGATGGGTTGATTTCAGTTCTAAGTACAAAATACCTGAATTCGACAGGTATAAGTACAGAAGAATTGTCATTGACTTTTATCTTTCTTCGTGGCCAAGTGGGTTAGTCACTGTCTGTACAAGCTTGCCGACCAGGGTTCGATTCCCGGCCGGAGCCAAGCTCTTGTCTTTGTGTGATTTCGCCTAGGGCTCTGATCCCGAGATCGTTAAGAGAATCCAGACATTAATATATCAAAAATATATATGGCTTATTTGAATATGAAAAACACGTAAAAATGTGCAAAATTTATCATTAATTGAATGCCAAGTAACAAACTACCAATTAGCTACGATGGTGAAGATGGGTTGATTTCAGTTCTAAGTACAAAATACCTGAATTCGACAGGTATAAGTACAGAAGAATTGTCATTGACTTTTATCTTTCTTCGTGGCCAAGTGGGTTAGTCACTGTCTGTACAAGCTTGCCGACCAGGGTTCGATTCCCGGCCGGAGCCAAGCTCTTGTCTTTGTGTGATTTCGCCTGGGGCTCTGATCCCGAGGTCGTTAAGAGAATCCAGACATTAATGTATCAAAAATATATATGGCTTATTTGAATATGAAAAACACGTAAAAATGTGCAAAATTTATCATTAATTGAATGCCAAGTAACAAACTACCAATTAGCTACGATGGTGAAGATGGGTTGATTTCAGTTCTAAGTACAAAATACCTGAATTCGACAGGTATAAGTACAGAAGAATTGTCATTGACTTTTATCTTTCTTCGTGGCCAAGTGGGTTAGTCACTGTCTGTACAAGCTTGCCGACCAGGGTTCGATTCCCGGCCGGAGCCAAGCTCTTGTCTTTGTGTGATTTCGCCTGGGGCTCTGATCCCGAGGTCGTTAAGAGAATCCAGACATTAATGTATCAAAAATATATATGGCTTATTTGAATATGAAAAACTCGTAAAAATGTGCAAAATTTATCATTAATTGAATGCCAAGTAACAAACTACCAATTAGCTACGATGGTGAAGATGGGTTGATTTCAGTTCTAAGTACAAAATACCTGAATTCGACAGGTATAAGTACAGAAGAATTGTCATTGACTTTTATCTTTCTTCGTGGCCAAGTGGGTTAGTCACTGTCTGTACAAGCTTGCCGACCAGGGTTCAATTCCCGGCCGGAGCCAAGCTCTTGTCTTTGTGTGATTTCGCCTGGGGCTCTGATCCCGAGGTCATTAAGAGAATCCAGACATTAATGTATCAAAAATATATATGACTTATTTGAATATGAAAAACACGTAAAAATGTGCAAAATTTATCATTAATTGAATGCCAAGTAACAAACTACCAATTAGCTACGATGGTGAAGATGGGTTGATTTCAGTTCTAAGTACAAAATACCTGAATTCGACAGGTATAAGTACAGAAGAATTGTCATTGACTTTTATCTTTCTTCGTGGCCAAGTGGGTTAGTCACTGTCTGTACAAGCTTGCCGACCAGGGTTCGATTCCCGGCCGGAGCCAAGCTCTTGTCTTTGTGTGATTTCGCCTGAGGCTCTGATCCCGAGGTCGTTAAGAGAATCCAGACATTAATATATCAAAAATATATATGGCTTATTTGAATATGAAAAACACGTAAAAATGTGCAAAATTTATCATTAATTGAATGCCAAGTAACAAACTACCAATTAGCTACGATGGTGAAGATGGGTTGATTTCAGTTCTAAGTACAAAATACCTGAATTCGACAGGTATAAGTACAGAAGAATTGTCATTGACTTTTATCTTTCTTCGTGGCCAAGTGGGTTAGTCACTGTCTGTACAAGCTTGCCGACCAGGGTTCGATTCCCGGCCGGAGCCAAGCTCTTGTCCTTGTCTGATTTCGCCTGGGGCTCTGATCCCGAGGTCGTTAAGAGAATCCAGACATTAATGTATCAAAAATATATATGGCTTATTTGAATATGAAAAACACGTAAAAATGTGCAAAATTTATCAATAATTGAATGCCAAGTAACAAACTACCAATTAGCTACGATGGTGAAGATGGGTTGATTTCAGTTCTAAGTACAAAATACCTGAATTCGACAGGTATAAGTACAGAAGAATTGTCATTGACTTTTATCTTTCTTCGTGGCCAAGTGGGTTAGTCACTGTCTGTACAAGCTTGCCGACCAGGGTTCGATTCCCGGCCGGAGCCAAGCTCTTGTCTTTGTGTGATTTCGCCTGGGGCTCTGATCCCGAGGTCGTTAAGAGAATCCAGACATTAATGTATCAAAAATATATATGGCTTATTTGATTATGAAAAACACGTAAAAATGTGCAAAATTTATCATTAATTGAATGCCAAGAAACAAACTACCAATTAGCTACGATGGTGAAGATGGGTTGATTTCAGTTCTAAGTACAAAATACCTGAATTCGACAGGTATAAGTACAGAAGAATTGTCATTGACTTTTATCTTTCTTCGTGGCCAAGTGGGTTAGTCACTGTCTGTACAAGCTTGCCGACCAGGGTTCGATTCCCGGCCGGAGCCAAGCTCTTGTCTTTGTGTGATTTCGCCTGGGGCTCTGATCCCGAGGTCGTTAAGAGAATCCAGACATTAATGTATCAAAAATGTATATGGCTTATTTGAATATGAAAAACACGTAAAAATGTGCAAAATTTATCATTAATTGAATGCCAAGTAACAAACTACCAATTAGCTACGATGGTGAAGATGGGTTGATTTCAGTTCTAAGTACAAAATACCTGAATTCGACAGGTATAAGTACAGAAGAATTGTCATTGACTTTTATCTTTCTTCGTGGCCAAGTGGGTTAGTCACTGTCTGTACAAGCTTGCCGACCAGGGTTCGATTCCCGGCCGGAGCCAAGCTCTTGTCTTTGTGTGATTTCGCCTGGGGCTCTGATCCCGAGGTCGTTAAGAGAATCCAGACATTAATGTATCAAAAATATATATGGCTTATTTGAATATGAAAAACATGTAAAAATGTGCAAAATTTATCATTAATTGAATGCCAAGTAACAAACTACCAATTAGCTACGATGGTGAAGATGGGTTGATTTCAGTTCTAAGTACAAAATACCTGAATTCGACAGGTATAAGTACAGAAGAATTGTCATTGACTTTTATCTTTCTTCGTGGCCAAGTGGGTTAGTCACTGTCTGTACAAGCTTGCCGACCAGGGTTCGATTCCCGGCCGGAGCCAAGCTCTTGTCTTTGTGTGATTTCGCCTGGGGCTATGATCCCGAGGTCGTTAAGAGAATCCAGACATTAATGTATCAAAAATATATATGGCTTATTTGAATATGAAAAACACGTAAAAATGTGCAAAATTTATCATTAATTGGATGCCAAGTAACAAACTACCAATTAGCTACGATGGTGAAGATGGGTTGATTTCAGTTCTAAGTACAAAATAGCTGAATTCGACAGGTATAAGTACAGAAGAATTGTCATTGACTTTTATCTTTCTTCGGGGCCAAGTGGGTTAGTCACTGTCTGTACAAGCTTGCCGACCAGGGTTCGATTCCCGGCCGGAGCCAAGCTCTTGTCTTTGTGTGATTTCGCCTAGGGATCTGATCCCGAGATCGTTAAGAGAATCCAGACATTAATGTATCAAAAATATGTATGGCTTATTTGAATATGAAAAACACGTAAAAATGTGCAAAATTTATCATTAATTGAATGCCAAGTAACAAACTACCAATTAGCTACGATGGTGAAGATGGGTTGATTTCAGTTCTAAGTACAAAATAGCTGAATTCGACAGGTATAAGTACAGAAGAATTGTCATTGACTTTTATCTTTCTTCGTGGCCAAGTGGGTTAGTCACTGTCTGTACAAGCTTGCCGACCAGGGTTCGATTCCCGGCCGGAGCCAAGCTCTTGTCTTTGTGTGATTTCGCCTGGGGCTCTGATCCCGAGGTCGTTAAGAGAATCCAGACATTAATGTATCAAAAATATATATGGCTTATTTGAATATGAAAAACACGTAAAAATGTGCAAAATTTATCATTAATTGAATGCCAAGTAACAAACTACCAATTAGCTACGATGGTGAAGATGGGTTGATTTCAGTTCTAAGTACAAAATACCTGAATTCGACAGGTATAAGTACAGAAGAATTGTCATTGACTTTTATCTTTCTTCGTGGCCAAGTGGGTTAGTCACTGTCTGTACAAGCTTGCCGACCAGGGTTCGATTCCCGGCCGGAGCCAAGCTCTTGTCTTTGTGTGATTTCGCCTGGGGCTCTGATCCCGAGGTCATTAAGAGAATCCAGACATTAATGTATCAAAAATATATATGGCTTATTTGAATATGAAAAACTCGTAAAAATGTGCAAAATTTATCATTAATTGAATGCCAAGTAATAAACTACCAATTAGCTACGATGGTGAAGATGGGTTGATTTCAGTTCTAAGTACAAAATACCTGAATTCGACAGGTATAAGTACAGAAGAATTGTCATTGACTTTTATCTTTCTTCGTGGCCAAGTGGGTTAGTCATTGTCTGTACAAGCTTGCCGACCAGGGTTCGAATCCCGGCCGGAGCCAAGCTCTTGTCTTTGTGTGATTTCGCCTGGGGCTCTGATCCCGAGGTCGTTAAGAGAATCCAGACATTAATGTATCAAAAATATATATGGCTTATTTGAATATGAAAAACACGTAAAAATGTGCAAAATTTATCATTAATTGAATGCCAAGTAACAAACTACCAATTAGCTACGATGGTGAAGATGGGTTGATTTCAGTTCTAAGTACAAAATACCTGAATTCGACAGGTATAAGTACAGAAGAATTGTCATTGACTTTTATCTTTCTTCGTGGCCAAGTGGGTTAGTCACTGTCTGTACAAGCTTGCCGACCAGGGTTCGATTCCCGGCCGGAGCCAAGCTCTTGTCTTTGTGTGATTTCGCCTGGGGCTCTGATCCCGAGGTCGTTAAGAGAATCCAGACATTAATGTATCAAAAATATATATGGCTTATTTGAATATGAAAAACACGTAAAAATGTGCAAAATTTATCATTAATTGAATGCCAAGTAACAAACTACCAATTAGCTACGATGGTGAAGATGGGTTGATTTCAGTTCTATGTACAAAATACCTGAATTCGACAGGTATAAGTACAGAAGAATTGTCATTGACTTTTATCTTTCTTTGTGGCCAAGTGGGTTAGTCACTGTCTGTACAAGCTTGCCGACCAGGGTTCAATTCCCGGCCGGAGCCAAGCTCTTGTCTTTGTGTGATTTCGCCTGGGGCTCTGATCCCGAGGTCATTAAGAGAATCCAGACATTAATGTATCAAAAATATATATGACTTATTTGAATATGAAAAACACGTAAAAATGTGCAAAATTTATCATTAATTGAATGCCAAGTAACAAACTACCAATTAGCTACGATGGTGAAGATGGGTTGATTTCAGTTCTAAGTACAAAATACCTGAATTCGACAGGTATAAGTACAGAAGAATTGTCATTGACTTTTATCTTTCTTCGTGGCCAAGTGGGTTAGTCACTGTCTGTACAAGCTTGCCGACCAGGGTTCGATTCCCGGCCGGAGCCAAGCTCTTGTCTTTGTGTGATTTCGCCTGGGGCTCTGATCCCGAGGTCGTTAAGAGAATCCAGACATTAATATATCAAAAATATATATGGCTTATTTGAATATGAAAAACACGTAAAAATGTGCAAAATTTATCATTAATTGAATGCCAAGTAACAAACTACCAATTAGCTACGATGGTGAAGATGGGTTGATTTCAGTTCTAAGTACAAAATACCTGAATTCGACAGGTATAAGTACAGAAGAATTGTCATTGACTTTTATCTTTCTTCGTGGCCAAGTGGGTTAGTCACTGTCTGTACAAGCTTGCCGACCAGGGTTCGATTCCCGGCCGGAGCCAAGCTCTTGTCCTTGTGTGATTTCGCCTGGGGCTCTGATCCCGAGGTCGTTAAGAGAATCCAGACATTAATGTATCAAAAATATATATGGCTTATTTGAATATGAAAAACACGTAAAAATGTGCAAAATTTATCAATAATTGAATGCCAAGTAACAAACTACCAATTAGCTACGATGGTGAAGATGGGTTGATTTCAGTTCTAAGTACAAAATACCTGAATTCGACAGGTATAAGTACAGAAGAATTGTCATTGACTTTTATCTTTCTTCGTGGCCAAGTGGGTTAGTCACTGTCTGTACAAGCTTGCCGACCAGGGTTCGATTCCCGGCCGGAGCCAAGCTCTTGTCTTTGTGTGATTTCGCCTGGGGCTCTGATCCCGAGGTCGTTAAGAGAATCCAGACATTAATGTATCAAAAATATATATGGCTTATTTGATTATGAAAAACACGTAAAAATGTGCAAAATTTATCATTAATTGAATGCCAAGAAACAAACTACCAATTAGCTACGATGGTGAAGATGGGTTGATTTCAGTTCTAAGTACAAAATACCTGAATTCGACAGGTATAAGTACAGAAGAATTGTCATTGACTTTTATCTTTCTTCGTGGCCAAGTGGGTTAGTCACTGTCTGTACAAGCTTGCCGACCAGGGTTCGATTCCCGGCCGGAGCCAAGCTCTTGTCTTTGTGTGATTTCGCCTGGGGCTCTGATCCCGAGGTCGTTAAGAGAATCCAGACATTAATGTATCAAAAATGTATATGGCTTATTTGAATATGAAAAACACGTAAAAATGTGCAAAATTTATCATTAATTGAATGCCAAGTAACAAACTACCAATTAGCTACGATGGTGAAGATGGGTTGATTTCAGTTCTAAGTACAAAATACCTGAATTCGACAGGTATAAGTACAGAAGAATTGTCATTGACTTTTATCTTTCTTCGTGGCCAAGTGGGTTAGTCACTGTCTGTACAAGCTTGCCGACCAGGGTTCGATTCCCGGCCGGAGCCAAGCTCTTGTCTTTGTGTGATTTCGCCTGGGGCTCTGATCCCGAGGTCGTTAAGAGAATCCAGACATTAATGTATCAAAAATATATATGGCTTATTTGAATATGAAAAACATGTAAAAATGTGCAAAATTTATCATTAATTGAATGCCAAGTAACAAACTACCAATTAGCTACGATGGTGAAGATGGGTTGATTTCAGTTCTAAGTACAAAATACCTGAATTCGACAGGTATAAGTACAGAAGAATTGTCATTGACTTTTATCTTTCTTCGTGGCCAAGTGGGTTAGTCACTGTCTGTACAAGCTTGCCGACCAGGGTTCGATTCCCGGCCGGAGCCAAGCTCTTGTCTTTGTGTGATTTCGCCTGGGGCTCTGATCCCGAGGTCGTTAAGAGAATCCAGACATTAATGTATCAAAAATATATATGGCTTATTTGAATATGAAAAACACGTAAAAATGTGCAAAATTTATCATTAATTGGATGCCAAGTAACAAACTACCAATTAGCTACGATGGTGAAGATGGGTTGATTTCAGTTCTAAGTACAAAATAGCTGAATTCGACAGGTATAAGTACAGAAGAATTGTCATTGACTTTTATCTTTCTTCGTGGCCAAGTGGGTTAGTCACTGTCTGTACAAGCTTGCCGACCAGGGTTCGATTCCAGGCCGGAGCCAAGCTCTTGTCTTTGTGTGATTTCGCCTAGGGCTCTGATCCCGAGATCGTTAAGAGAATCCAGACATTAATGTATCAAAAATATGTATGGCTTATTTGAATATGAAAAACACGTAAAAATGTGCAAAATTTATCATTAATTGAATGCCAAGTAACAAACTACCAATTAGCTACGATGGTGAAGATGGGTTGATTTCAGTTCTAAGTACAAAATACCTGAATTCGACAGGTATAAGTACAGAAGAATTGTCATTGACTTTTATCTTTCTTCGTGGCCAAGTGGGTTAGTCACTGTCTGTACAAGCTTGCCGACCAGGGTTCGATTCCCGGCCGGAGCCAAGCTCTTGTCTTTGTGTGATTTCGCCTGGGGCTCTGATCCCGAGGTCGTTAAGAGAATCCAGACATTAATGTATCAAAAATATATATGGCTTATTTGAATATGAAAAACACGTAAAAATGTGCAAAATTTATCATTAATTGAATGCCAAGTAACAAACTACCAATTAGCTACGATGGTGAAGATGGGTTGATTTCAGTTCTAAGTACAAAATACCTGAATTCGACAGGTATAAGTACAGAAGAATTGTCATTGACTTTTATCTTTCTTCGTGGCCAAGTGGGTTAGTCACTGTCTGTACAAGCTTGCCGACCAGGGTTCGATTCCCGGCCGGAGCCAAGCTCTTGTCTTTGTGTGATTTCGCCTGGGGCTCTGATCCCGAGGTCATTAAGAGAATCCAGACATTAATGTATCAAAAATATATATGGCTTATTTGAATATGAAAAACTCGTAAAAATGTGCAAAATTTATCATTAATTGAATGCCAAGTAATAAACTACCAATTAGCTACGATGGTGAAGATGGGTTGATTTCAGTTCTAAGTACAAAATACCTGAATTCGACAGGTATAAGTACAGAAGAATTGTCATTGACTTTTATCTTTCTTCGTGGCCAAGTGGGTTAGTCATTGTCTGTACAAGCTTGCCGACCAGGGTTCGAATCCCGGCCGGAGCCAAGCTCTTGTCTTTGTGTGATTTCGCCTGGGGCTCTGATCCCGAGGTCGTTAAGAGAATCCAGACATTAATGTATCAAAAATATATATGGCTTATTTGAATATGAAAAACACGTAAAAATGTGCAAAATTTATCATTAATTGAATGCCAAGTAACAAACTACCAATTAGCTACGATGGTGAAGATGGGTTGATTTCAGTTCTAAGTACAAAATACCTGAATTCGACAGGTATAAGTACAGAAGAATTGTCATTGACTTTTATCTTTCTTCGTGGCCAAGTGGGTTAGTCACTGTCTGTACAAGCTTGCCGACCAGGGTTCGATTCCCGGCCGGAGCCAAGCTCTTGTCTTTGTGTGATTTCACCTGGGGCTCTGATCCCGAGGTCGTTAAGAGAATCCAGACATTAATGTATCAAAAATATATATGGCTTATTTGAATATGAAAAACACGTAAAAATGTGCAAAATTTATCATTAATTGAATGCCAAGTAACAAACTACCAATTAGCTACGATGGTGAAGATGGGTTGATTTCAGTTCTAAGTACAAAATACCTGAATTCGACAGGTATAAGTACAGAAGAATTGTCATTGACTTTTATCTTTCTTCGTGGCCAAGTGGGTTAGTCACTGTCTGTACAAGCTTGCCGACCAGGGTTCGATTCCCGGCCGGAGCCAAGCTCTTGTCTTTGTGTGATTTCGCCTGGGGCTCTGATCCCGAGGTCGTTAAGAGAATCCAGACATTAATGTATCAAAAATATATATGGCTTATTTGAATATGAAAAACACGTAAAAATGTGCAAAATTTATCATTAATTGAATGCCAAGTAACAAACTACCAATTAGCTACGATGGTGAAGATAGGTTGATTTCAGTTCTAAGTACAAAATACCTGAATTCGACAGGTATAAGTACAGAAGAATTGTCATTTGACTTTTATCTTTCTTCGTGGCCAAGTGGGTTAGTCACTGTCTGTACAAGCTTGCCGACCAGGGTTCGATTCCTGGCCGGAGCCAAGCTCTTGTCTTTGTGTGATTTCGCCTGGGGCTCTGATCCCGAGGTCGTTAAGAGAATCCAGACATTAATGTATCAAAAATATATATGGCTTATTTGGATATGAAAAACACGTAAAAATGTGCAAAATTTATCATTAATTGAATGCCAAGTAACAAACTACCAATTAGCTACGATGGTGAAGATGGGTTGATTTCAGTTCTAAGTACAAAATACCTGAATTCGACAGGTATAAGTACAGAAGAATTGTCATTGACTTTTATCTTTCTTCGTGGCCAAGTGGGTTAGTCACTGTCTGTACAAGCTTGCCGACCAGGGTTCGATTCCCGGCCGGAGCCAAGCTCTTGTCTTTGTGTGATTTCGCCTGGGGCTCTGATCCCGAGGTCGTTAAGAGAATCCAGACATTAATGTATCAAAAATATATATGGCTTATTTGAATATGAAAAACACGTAAAAATGTGCAAAATTTATCATTAATTGAATGCCAAGTAACAAACTACCAATTAGCTACGATGGTGAAGATGGGTTGATTTCAGTTCTAAGTACAAAATACCTGAATTCGACAGGTATAAGTACAGAAGAATTTTCATTGATTTTTATCTTTCTTCGTGGCCAAGTGGGTTAGTCACTGTCTGTACAAGCTTGCCGACCAGGGTTCGATTCCCGGCCGGAGCCAAGCTCTTGTCTTTGTGTGATTTCGCCTGGGGCTCTCATCCCGAGGTCGTTAAGAGAATCCAGACATTAATGTATCAAAAATATATATGGCTTATTTGAATATGAAAAACACGTAAAAATGTGCAAAATTTATCATTAATTGAATGCCAAGTAACAAACTACAAATTAGCTACGATGGTGAAGATGGGTTGATTTCAGTTCTAAGTACAAAATACCTGAATTCGACAGGTATAAGTACAGAAGAATTGTCATTGACTTTTATCTTTCTTCGTGGCCAAGTGGGTTAGTCACTGTCTGTACAAGCTTGCCGACCAGGGTTCGATTCCCGGCCGGAGCCAAGCTCTTGTCTTTGTGTGATTTCGCCTGGGGCTTTGATCCCGAGGTCGTTAAGAGAATCCAGACATTAATGTATCAAAAATATATATGGCTTATTTGAATATGAAAAACACGTAAAAATGCGCAAAATTTATCATATATATATATATATATATATATATATATATATATATATATATATATATATATATATATATATATATATATATATATACACCGAAGGAGGTGGATCAGTTTAAGTACTTGGGGTCTGTTGTTGCAGCAAATGGTGGAGTGGAAGCAGATGTACGTTAGAGAGTGAATGAAGGATCCAGAGTTTTGGGGGCAGTTAAGGGAGTAGTAAAAAATATAGGGTTGGGCATGAATGTAAAGAGACTTCTGTATAAGAAAGTGATTGTACCAACTGTGATGTATGGATCAGAGTTGTGGGGAATGAAAGTGACGGAGAGACAGAAATTGAATGTGTTTGAGATGAAGTGTCTAAGGAGTATGGCTGGTGTATCTCGAGTAGATAGGGTTAGGAACGAATTAGTGAGGGTGAGAACAGGTGTAAAAAATGAGTTAGCAGCTAGAGTGGATATGAATGTGTTGAGGGGGTTTGGCCATGTTGAGAGAATGGAAAATGGCTGTCTGCTAAAGAAGGTGATGAATGCCAGAGTTGATGGGAGAAGTGCAAGAGGAAGGCCAAGGTTTGGGTGGATGGATGGAGAGAAGGAAGCTCTGGGTGATAGGAGGATAGATGTGAGAGAGGCAAGAGAGCGTGCTAGAAGTAGGAATGAATAGCGAGCGATTGTGAGGCAGTTCCGGTAGGCTCTGCTGCTTCCTCCGGTGCCTTGGATGACTGTGGAGGTAGCAGCAGTAGGGGATTCAGCATTATGAAGCTTCCTTTGTGGTGGATAATGTGGGAGGGTTGGCTGTGCCACCCTAGCAGTACCAGCCGAACCCAGTTGAGTCCCTTGTCAGGCTGGGAGGAACATAGAGCGGAGACATCCCCTTGTTTTTTTGTTTCATTTGTTTGATGTCGGCTACCCCCCAAAATTGGAGGAAGTGCCTTGGTATATGTATGTATGTATATATGTTTGTGTGTGTGCGTGTCTATGCGTTGTCTGGATAGTTGCTTGTTCATTTTCCTGAAGAGTTTAAAACTGTAATTTTTCAGCACAGCAATCAGTCCTTTCTTCCAAAGATAAAGGGGGAACTGGGTAATGCGATACGTGCAATCATATTTACAAGAGAAATCTATCCATAATAGTGGCTTCATTTTGAGTAGCCAGTATGAGCACGTTATCCGAACGTTCGCTAGATGGAGCAGAAGTACCTTTTCTGAGGCAAGTTATTCCCAGGACAGGACAATCTGCTCAGGAATTATTCAAGAAGATTTTCTTTCGGATTTTTAATTGGCAGCAGAGATAAAAGACTCTCCCAGCGACGTTCCTTTGTTTCCTGTGTGTCTCTGTCTACCCGCTTAGCTTACTGTAAGCAGGATAGATGAGCCAGTTAAAAAGAACATGATTGATACTGTTGTGTATTTTGTATACCCATGATGGCATCCAGAAGAGCTATGTGTAACATAGAGTTACAAGATATTGTGTAACAAAAAAGGTTACTCTCACGGGATAGCTAAAATTCGCCTGATAGTTATAATGAAATATTTGAAAACAAAGAAGGGAACGAGAATAACCGATCAAAGACGGTACTAGGCAAACATCATAGAGGTCTGAAGCGATTGGCAACGAGACGATGGTAAACTGCTCTCCCACATTATACTGTTTGACATATTGATATGCTACTTTCTTTGCATCAATTCCCGTAAGTAAAATCA
>NW_027169800.1:2500-10000 GCF_036898095.1 Palaemon carinicauda | reverse complement strand
CACTGTCACTCGCTAGGTATAAATTAGTTAGTCAGAGTGACATTCCTGGTTGTTTTGCTTAATAAATTTTAGCTATTTAGCTTTACATAGGATTTCCTTTCGTGCTTAGTATTATTTGGCGAAGTATTCGCCATTCTGGCCTACGCTAGGCCATGTAGCCTAGTCGTTTGGTCCTAGTACTTAATGCATGATTTTGGTTTTTCCGAGTGTAATTAAAATTTTATTGAAGCTTTAGGCTATATTTTATACATTTTAGACTGTGTGGAATATTTCCAAGATTATATACGTGAGAGTTTCGGTGAATTAGGTAATCGATTCTCTTGGTGCCTAGGCTAATTGCTTATGGAGCCTTAGTATACTTTATTATACTCCCCGGTTGCTTTCTTTTCTTCGGAGAAGGTATGCAATCCCTTTCCCTCTGTTTAAGCCTTCGGCTTATCCCTAAGTGTTTTTTTCCGAATTTATTTTCGATAAAACTGTACTAGGGTGTTACTGTACCTTCCTGTTCCAGCAAAGTCTGGTTCAAAGAGGGACAGAACAACAGAGTTTTTAGTCTGAGTCCGTGTTGTCTGGCTTGGGGCAGAGTCTCCCTCGCTGACCTAACACTTACAAAGGGAGCTTAGCTCCCTTAGGTCACTATCGAAGGTTTCTGTAAGTTATGATTCCTTCTTGTGTGATCGACCAGACTAAGTCCTGTTGCTGTTCTCGGGGAGGATAATATCTTCCCTTGGGAGTAGCAACGCCTTCCTTGCTTTGGTGCTCTGGAAGCTGGCAGGTATTATACTACTGCGCTGGCCCTTTCCCTTAGATATCCCTTAGGCTAAGACAAAGTTCTTGGCTGCGGGTGATCTGTCACTAAAGCAAGGTTGGCAGGACCCTCTTGTCCCTTCCCCCTCTATCTCCGTAATGGCCTAGCCATTACTGTACTGTACCTTGCCGGCCGGCAGAGCTGGCCGGCAGGGGTATTACTGTACTGTATGTCATTCTACTTCTGGACCTAGTATAGGTTGGGATGTGGAATTGACTAAGCCCATTGCCGGCCGGCAGAGATGCTGGACGGCAAGGGTCTTATGTTTTCGAGTGCTGCCCGGACCTCTCTTGGTCCCTCATCCATGCCTGCCGGCAGAGCCGGACGGCATTGGTCAAGGAAGCCTGAATTAAGTTTCTCCCCTTCCTTATATGCACTCTTTCGGTTGCCGGGCTTGGGGGGTTGTGTACACTCTTATCCCGGCATCCATTCTATTTTCTTCTAGTGCTGTACCTGTCCCGGCTGCCGGCCTATGAGGCCGGCAGCCGGGCAGGTGTAGTCTTCTGGTTCTTTTGCTGCCGGCTGGCATCGGTCTTGTACCTTTGCCGGCCGGCTTATGTCAGTCCTTGTCTGCCGGTCACCAAGAGTGTGGCCGGCAGCTGGGTACTACCTTGTGTAGTTGCTGGCCGGCAATCATTGCCGGCCAACACTGGCTGTTGCTGGCCGGCAGCTGCTGCCGCCGGCACAGGCATTTGAACCAGAGGGCTGCCGCCCTATAGCTGTTAAGTAGTATACTTTAAAGCTAATTGTGGTGTGTGCCGGCCGGCAAAGGCAGGCCGGCACACATCCTCCTATACTGTACTAGTATTCTTCTGTATAGCATATACAGTAAGAAGAAAACTATAGTAAAAGTTTAGGTACAGCACTGTATCTTCTAACACTATTGTGTTTTCTTGCACGGCCCTCTGCTGTTGCCTTCAGACAAGAAGCAGAGTTCTTCCCTGTCTATTATCCCGGATTTTAAAATCATTGCCTAGGTGTGAGCTCCACCTGTTTCCTCTGGAAACTTTGCATTGGTTACTCTAGTAGAGATAAACCATTTTGATTTTATTATCTGGAAGGCTGCAGCAATGGGTTGTGAGGGAAACACAAGTGTGTGTCTTTAATTTCTGAATTGTTATGCTATACTATGCATATCCAGTGATACATAGTTCACTTGATACTCATGGAAATTTCTTCTCTTTACAGAAGGACACTCCGAAGTAGGGAAGTGCTTTCTGCAATGTCAGCAGCAAGAACCTCTGCAGACATGAGTTTTGTAGGAGACACGCAGCATACGCTGTCTCCAAGGATGATCTCCGGTATTGGGACCCTCAGGTATGTACTGTGTGCACTAACCTGATTAATGAGACATTCAAATAGCTAGGAAGAAGCTTCGTACCTGGGTAAGGGGCTTCCAAAAGTACACTTCTGGCCCTTATCTTCCAAGTGAGAATATGAGGGCGTATCTTTTCCCTAAGGCATCAGCTGATGCAGTGATTCCCCAGCCTCAAGAGGAGATCCCCTAAGTTCAGATCCAGGTGGATGCTGAAGTCGCGGTCACGATGCAAGACATCCAGCTAAATGACAGGATATCTGATGTGGACGGGTGTCAGGAGGAAGACCTCCTTGCAGAAGCCCAGGATGAAGTTCAAGCCCCTCTACATCGGCCGGTCTCCCAGTAGAGCTGGGACAGGCCCTCTCTTCTATTGTTGGAATGATCCAACAAATGCAGAAGGAGAATCAGGAGAGGCGGCTGCAATGGAACTGCGAATGCAGTGCCTTGCAGGATCACATGGGCCCCAGAAAAGCTCAATGTGAAAGACCTTCCTTTGTGCTCGGATGCTAACCCATGGAGGTATGCTGAGCACATGTCGATGACGACTGGAATGATCGTCATCTCGGATATGCTGGGCTCAGTTCCCCTGGAGGGTGGAATTCTGGCCCAGCAAGGCACCATATCCGGACTGTTATGTCCGGCTGAGGAAGGAACCAGCTTCAAAGGAGGAGGCAGAGCCGAAGGAGGTCATAGTGATGACCATGCTAAGGCTCAAGCTCTGCTTTCATCTTCGATGAAAGAGAGGGGCTTCTCTAACTCAAAGGTAGCTGCATTGAATAGGAAGCTCCCTTCCTTTGTGTCCTCGCCTACTAGAGCCTTCCCCCTTTTACAGAAAGGGTTTCTGGCTGTACTAAAAGCAATCGAGGCCGGCAAGTCTTGCCCCTCCCTAGAGGAGTGTAAACCCTTGTCGCTGGCCCTGCCTATGGACCACAAAGATTGGAAGGACGTCCATCTTACGTTCTAACTGGGAAAGTTGGAGGCTGATATTGCCGGACGTCAGTTCGGCAAGGACCTCCCTAAGCTGTCTGACTTTCTTTTGCGAAGTGAGTTCGATACAAAAGAAAGACTGACTGCCTCAATGTCTCTTCAGACTACTCTCGAGACGATGGCAAGTGACCCCAAGGTTCATGAAATGTTCATGGTAGTGGCCAAGCCTCATCTGGCCAAAGTGACGAAGGACCTTTATGGCTTCGTCAAGGCAAGGAGAGCTTGTAGGGAGTTCGTGTTTACCTCGGCTACAGTGAGACACGAGCTAAAGAAACAAATCTCCTCCAACATTTGGGGAAAAGACCTTTTTCCCTACCGACTTGGTCAAAGAAGTTTTTGATAAAGCCACCTTGGAGAATAGAAACCTTCTCCAGAAGTGGGACCTGGCTATCAAAAGAAAGTCTTCCCCGGATGAGGGTCCTCAACCAAAGAGGAAGACTATGAGGACTAGGCTACCGTCTCGGCCAGCCAAGCCTCTTAGACAGCAACTGCAATTGCCATTGCCCCCCAGTGCCCCAGATCGTGGCACAAACCCCGACCACCTTTCAGTGGGTACCCCAGGCCGTGTCGACACAGTCCACGGCATTCACCCCAGCGTTCGAAGGGCAGTCTACTTCCTTCCGAGCAAAGCCTAGAGGAGCAGCCAGAGGCTCGTCTAGACGCCCCTCAAGGGGAAGGGGATTCAGGGGTGGTCGTGGTCAGGAAGGCAAGACCTCAGGACGGCAGTCCAAGTGAGGTGATACCGGTAGGAGGGAGACTTCTGAAATTTCGGGATCGGTGGACCTTCGATCCCTGGGCCCACAGCCTACTCAAGAATGGATTGGGCGGGAGCTGGTACAGCACTCCACCCCCGTACCTTCGGTTTTTCCAACACTCCACCCCCGTTATGGAGGAGTACGTTCAAGAACGGTTGGAGAAAAAGGGTGAAGCCCATCAATTTCTAAGGGAGGCTGTTTTGTGTTCCCAAGAAAGACTCGGAAAAGCTCAGAGTCATTCTGGACTTGTCGCCACTTAACAAGTTCATAGTGAATTGCAAATTCAAAATGCTAACACTGCAACGCATAAGGACCTTACTGCCCAAGAGGGCATATTCCGTCTCTATAGACTTGTCAGATGCCTACTGGCACATTCCAATTAGCCATCGACTCTCCCCCTACCTAGGGTTCAGGCTATAGCGAAGACTATACGTCTTCGGAGCCATGCCATTCGGGCTAAACATAGCCCCAAGGATTTTTACGAAGCTTGCGAGCGTAGCTCTCAAACAATTTCGCCTAAAGGGAATTCAGGTAGTAGCCTACCTGGACGACTGGTTGGTGTGGGCAGCATCCGAGACAGAATGCTTGCAAGCTTCCAGTCAGTGATCCAGTTCCTAGAGTACCTAGGCTTCAAGATCAACAGAAAAAGTCTCGACTTTCTCCATCTCAAAAGTTCCAGTGGCTAAGATCCACTGGGACCTTTTGTCACACCGTTTCTCCACCCCAGCGAAGAAAAGGAAGGAGATAGCGGGTTCTGTCAAGAGACTTCAAGATTCCGAAAGGATATCAAGACACGGGCAGGAGAGAGTACTGCGCTCTCTCCAGTTTGCTTCGGTGACAGACCCAGTGCTAAGAGCACAGCTAAAGGATGCAATCGGAGTTTGGAGAAGTTATGCATCAAACGCGTGAAGAGATCTGAGAAGACCAGCCGCTTCGGCTAAGTACTCTTCTCAGGCCTTGGTCCCAAGCCAGACCTCTAAAGAAGTCAGGTTCTTCTTCAGCCACCTCCCCCGTCGGTGACGATTCACTCAGACGCCTCAAAGGAGGGATGGGGAGGTCACTCTCATCGGAAAAAAGTCCAGGGGACTTGGTCCAGGCTATTCAAGACCTTTCTCATAAAACTTTCTAGAAGCTAGGGCAGTGCTCCTTACCTTAAAGAAAGTCTCCCCGCGTCATTCGTTCCACATAAAGTGGTAATAGACAGCGAGGTAGTTGTAAGATACTTGAATCGACAAGGATCGAGGTCACCACCTCTCAACCAGGTGATGTTGGCCGTCTTCCGATTGGCGGAAAAGAAGAAGTGGTACCTGTCGGCAGTTCACCTTCAAGGAGTCCGCAATGTGACAGCGGACGCTCTATCCAGGTTCACACCGATAGAGTCGGAATGGTCCTTAGACGCAGGATCATTCTCCTTCATTCTGAATCAGTCCCAGAACTGCAGATAGACCTCTTTGCGACGAAAGACAACAAGAAGTTGCCCCTGTACGTGCCCCGTACGAGGACCCCTTAGCGGAAGCAGTGGACGCGATGTCCCTCGACTGGAACAGATGGTCCAAGATTTATCTGTTCCCTCCTCACAACCTTCTGTTGAGGGTCCTCAACAAACTGAGATCCTTCAAAGGGTAGCGGCAATAGTGGCCCACAAGTGGCCGAACAGCGTGTAGTTCCTCCTGGCATTGGAACTGTAGCTGAAGTTTGTACCACTACCAGATCCAGTTCTGACCCAGCGAGTCCAGAAGTCAACTGTCTGCGCTTCATTACAGAAAACCCGGACCCTGCAGTTCATGATTTTCTCTCCCTAGCGGTGAGAAAGCGTTTCGGGATTTCGAAAGCCAGTATAGACTTCATTGAGGAATATAAATGCAAATCTACTAGAAGGCAATATGAGTCATCTTGGAGAAAATGGGTGGCCTTTTGTCAAGGCGAAGATTCTGCAGGAGATCTTGACAGACTTCTGCTTATCTTTTTTCCCCACCTCCATGGTCAAGGGTTGGCAGCGAACACGATTTCAGCGTGTAAGTCTGCTTTGACAAGACCCATTCTATATGCCTTCCAGGTCGACCTAGGTAACGAGATCTTTAATAAAGTCCCGAAAGCATGTGCTAGGCTCAGACCTTCAGCACCTCCAAAGCCCATTTCATGGTCTTTAGACAAGTTCTTCATTTCGCTTCTCTGTTGAGCAATGAAGAATGTGCGTTAAAGGATTTGACACAAAAAGTTATTTTCCTAATTTGCACTCGCGTCCGGGGCCAGGGTTAGTGAGATTGTAGCCTCTCGAGAGAGGCAGGTCGTGTTCAGTTCCTGGATGGGGAAGAACTGAACATGTTTCCGGATCCTACGTTTCTCGCCAAGAATGAGTTACCCACCAACAGGTGGGGTCCCTGGAGAATCTGCCCTCTGAAAGAAGATGCATCTCTATGTCCAGTAGAATGCCTAAAGGTCTATCTTCATAGAACTTCAGACTTCAAGGGTGGTCAACTATTCAGGGGAGAAACATCAGGCTCAAATTTATCTCTGAATCAACTCAGAGCAAAAATCACATATTTTATTCGCAGAGCGGATCCTGACAATACACACGCAGGTCACGATCCGAGGAAAGTTGCCTCATTCTTAAATTTCTTTAATTGCATGGATTTTGAACATCTCCGTTCATACACTGGCTGGAAGTCTTCCAGAGTGTTCTTTCGCCACTATGCGAAGCAAGTAGAGGAACTAAAAGAGATCTGTGGTAGCAGTGGGTCGCGGTGTTAACCCTACTGTTTAACTCTGCGAGGAACAGTGGTCTTAATTGGGACGATTAATTCCAGGGTGAGTGTGTAGTTACATACTGTACTACAAACTAAGTGAGGGCACTGTGTTGCCCATCCAGACTGTTCTATTTCCGAAGGTGAACCTAGCATAAGTGCAGACATGTGTGCCGAGTGTTTCTAACGCTAATGTCATTGATTTGTAATACAGGCTTTTATGACTTTGATACCTCGGTATCTTAAAAGTGGCATCTAATGTTTTTCTTTCAGACAAACAAGCCCTGTTTACTATCATACTTATGCTTAAAGTTTTGGGTTATCCTCTTCTTATATATATATATATATATATATATATATATATATATATATATATATATATATATAATTGTGGTTAACCTGTCTATTTATTGCCTGTCAATAATCTGGTTCTTGAGAACCTTGCGTCTCCTTCACCTGTGTCAATTTACTGGTATAATTGAGCATTCATTCTATGTACCTTATCTGGGATAATTCTAATAGAATTGTTCCTTTATGCAAGCTATGTTGCATTGGTTTTCCTCCTATGCGGATATAAAACCTTTGTCCAATACAAGTATTGTGCGGAAAACTGGTCGATATTTCATATTGACGCAGTGGTCCTTTACAAACTATGCTTTACTTAATATAGGGCGAGACCACTATATTAGCTTGCCTGGTATTCGTACATAGATATATGTACTCTTCGAGACTTTTCCAGAGTCTAGTAGGACTCTTCCCTGTAGGGGGCAGGAAGCTCTAACATAGTTTATAGTTAGTTGAAAAGATGTATAACGGTAACATCTTAGGTCTCTAGGTCTAGTCGACCGGGAAAAAATTACCTCCGGGGAGTACGGCACGTTCTGAGAA
>NW_027169799.1:205000-218003 GCF_036898095.1 Palaemon carinicauda | reverse complement strand
ATAAAAAAATTTTAATCAAATAAATCTCGGTATCTACAAGAAACAATCACTGGTTTATAGTTATATTGTAGTTTTATATTTGCATTAGTAATATCATATACTGTTATTACATTTTTATTTATCTTATTATCAAAAGACAATTGTGTAACCTCATTTTTTGGAAAATTAACTTTTATAATATTATGTTCAATTAACACATTATGTAAAACATATAGATGATTATATTTTTGTAACATTTCAAAAACTCGATTCAATTTCATTATGTATTTTGGGCGTTCCGTATATTGAGAATACAAAAATTGATTTAAATTGCTATAAAAATGTAAATATTTTCTATAATATATACCTAATAATTCATCATAAACAAATTCAAAGTAACAATCATCGTTATAAGTTTCCCACCCAAGGGATTCAATTTCTTCCAATTTTGGATATTCAGTAGGTAATACATCAAACACTTCTTCTAAATGCTCGTTATGCGATAAAATGTTATTCGATTCATTTAAAAATCTTTCAATTTGTTGTTTAACATTATCGTATGGTACAGAATGGATAGGAACGGGGATACTTAAAGTATAAACCTTATTTTCCTCAATATCATTATTATTATTATTATCAAAAATTTTGATAACACCCTTCCGATTGAATGATACGGCCCTGTAACTTTGAACATTTATTCCTACTATATTATAATCAGATAATTGTCTATCTAAAAGCTTATAGACCATTTCCGCTTTCGTTTCATTGGTTCTATTAAACATTGCATAAATGCCTTTTAAATAATCAAAAATAAGAGATTTGCTGACATTTGGATCCCCTGATTGTTCATCCAAATAAATAGTTTTTCTTACATACACATTTGGATTGTTTAATGATTGTGTAAATAAAAAATTATGTGGACCATAATTTAACGGGCGATTTTGCCAGCCATAATAGGTTTTATTGTCTTTATGGCTGTTACTCTCATCGTCGCTGTCTGAATAATTTAACGGGTGATATGATTCATAATAGATTTTGTCTTTATTAAAGCTGTTACTCTCATCGTCGTTGTCTGAAAGGGTTGAAACGCTCATGATTATCTATTTCTATATTGCAAGTTAGCTAGTAGCGTACTTTGTTGAATTTTTGTATTGTTGGTGTATATATAACCACAAAATTGTGTTAAAAAAATATATTTTATCCTCTTTGAAACGAAGAAATATAATTATCAAATTAAGATTTACGGGGAAATATTTTACGCTTTAGATTATTATAATAAAGGTTTTTTGGGGCCTGAAATGAATCATTGATTTTTTTTATAAAAATAAACTCGAAATAAGACTTTTGAGTATAATTTAGTATTTTTTTTGGTCTTGTTTTGAACCAAAGATTATTTTCCTCGCCATCATTTATTATTGCGTTATTTTCATTTATCAAACATATACTTTCTTCGTCATTATCGCCAAAATACAAAGATTTCATACTTTTAAATCAAAATAAACTATTACTAAGTAAATAAATATATATAGTTATTTATAGATATGAAAAAATATGAATCATAAATTATAAATTTAAAAAATGGAATTTGTTTATGCATTTATACGAATGTGTATGATATTATCAATATATTTGATTTTTGTAACAATAATTCATTTTTTTGCTGCTTCTTATGACAACTATATAGATAAAATTGTATTTTATATTTTACACAGTATACAGTTAGTTATGAATCTGAGTATATTCTTTTTTAGTGCATATATAGTCATTGATTACCAAAGGACGCCACGTAAATCCCTTATATATATTAAAAAAACTAAATAAAATGAATGAATGAATTCAAAATTAATTATATATATAAGTATATATAGAGTAAACACCAAAATTTTATTTTATTGATACCTTTATCATGTATACCCAGACTTTAATTTCGCAATATGGTAATAACAATAATCAAAGCCGACAACAAAATATTCAAATTAATGAACGCAAAGCAAGAGTTAATGATTCTAATTCTTTATATGAATCCATGACTTCATCAGATTTAATGTATAACGGAATTATCATTCAAAACAAAAACGCACAAAAATGCAATGAAACATATATTCCGTTAAATTTTTTTGGAATATATCAAAATATGTGCGGAAGTGTTTATTGTTTAGGTATAAATAATCTAAGAAATAAAATACATGAATTTATACGGGATCATCATTTTGTTCCTCGTGGTTTATACGGGTCTATTTCGATTCAAAGAAAATATCTTGATTTACAACATTTTTGTTTAGATTTTGATTTAAAGGGCTGTGAATTTAAATTTGAAAGTAATACACTATTAAATTTAGAAGAATATATTTCATATTGTAAAAATAGAACTAGAACGCCGGAATATTTTTTCATACATAATATTCGACATAAATGTAAAAAATATAACGAAAATAATCTAATCTATGAAGTTCTATATTTAATAACCGAGGGCTTAGGTATAATTAACTTTTCTATATATATACTAGGAAAGGGTAAAAGTTTTAGTAATGGATTTCATATTGAAATTCCTTCATTGATAATGAGATATCATGATTTAATTTGTCTTTATAATATGTTACACGCAGTTATAGAAAATCATAGTTTTTTTTTATCCAACAGCCAATTATAGTGTCTTCGGATCAGCAAAATATGGAGATGCTAATTTAAATGTAAATGAAATAGATTGCTCATATTTGCCTTATAGTTGCTACAAGGACGGGGCCTTTATATCTGAAAGTCCTTTAATTGTTGACTTGGATAGTGCTTTTGATTTGTTTAATATTTTTAAGCCCATATCAGAGCATACAAAAATTTATTCCTTGAAGTTATTTCTTCATAATGATAACTTGAATTCTTCATTAGAGCACGAAGAAGAAATCATACAAAGTTTTATAGAAAATGAAAATATATTTAGTGCACGTGAAATTGATAATGGCATTCCGGATTGGAAGAGAGAAGAAAGTGCTAATGTCTATAATAAAAATAATGCATGGAAAAAGACATTTAACCTTATTAGGTGGCCCAACAATAAAGAAAATTTAAATTCTTCTTGGTTTTTACCAAATTGTTCAAGCTCAAGTATGCATTTGTATACCCACGTTGGATATCTCGTCGATAGAACAAATTCTAATATCCGATTTAAAATATATAAGAGCATATTTCCTAATTTTAATGTAGTGAAATTTCAAGATATACCACATTTAAATATATCAAACTATCCAATAGTTTTGAATTGTATATGTAATGACAAAGACATTACATATTATAATAATCATCAAAAAGAAACCCATTGGAATATATTCATGTTAGAATTACCAAATTATAGTATATTAAAAGATTCTTACAATACATGTTTTTTAAATGCCATTATTGGTGATGATTTTCAAATATATGAATACAAAACCAACGAAGATTTTCTAATTACAATAAAAACAAGCCCGTATAATAATAATGTTATAAACGCCACACCTTTCGAAAACGACTTACTCTTTCCTTATAATTTAGAACACGTTTTGCAATTATATGATCGCGAAAAACTGAGACACACAATACATTTCCTCGTGTCAATATACTTTTTATTATTAAAACAATCTGATGATTTAAAATCACATTCATTATTATTATTAGAATGGATTAAAATGATTATAACTTATAATACTCAAAATAGTAGAATTATCATTGAAGAATTTTTACAAATTTATTACCATTTAAATTACAAATATATCAGATTTCCAAACTTATTAAATTTAGATGACTCCATGAAATCTTGGGTCATCTTATGTATCAAACATCTATTGATAATTGAAAACATTATGGAAATCGAGGAGGCAATAAGTGTAATTAAAAATTATAATATATCTCAAACACAAACTTATGATGAAAGCGAATTTGATAGTGATGACAACCACAAAGGTAGTTTTAATGATGAAATAGATTCTCAAATAATCAAACATTTTAATATACCACAAACTTTTACAATCCAAGGAGCATCAAGAAATATCATTATACCCAACATTATTATTGCTGCGATATTATTAGTCAAGAATGAATCTATATTATATGAATTATTAGCAATATATCGGCCAATAATATTACTTGGCAATAGCAGTAGCTTTAATGAAGGGGGGGGGGGGGTAAGGATAATAACAAAAGTATAACTAACAAAAATAAAAATAATCAAAGCAAACAAAATAACAAAACTGGAACTATTAATAATAATATAAATAATGGTAAATTGGTAATCTGGGACGAATTTAGATGGAAAAAATGTTCGATATCGTCTCTTTCTGTGGCTTCTATACCGCTCCATATACCAGAAATATATTATATCGCTAACATACGAAGTCATATATCAAATTTTATCGTTACTAAAAAGAAAAAATATAATGAAAATTTGAAGAAGAAGAAAAAGAATAATAATAATAATAATAATAAAAATAATAATAATAATAATAATAATAATAATAATAATAATAATAAATTGAATATAGAATTATTGACGAAAGAAGAAAGTATAATATTTTCTAATCGTATTCATTGTACAACCAATAAAAATACTGGATCTATAATAAATCAAATTATAAGCAAAATTGAAGCTTTTTGGAATGGAAGTAAAATAAACAGCTTGCCACCAACATTTCTCAAACTTTTCGAAGACAGGTACATTTTAATTGGATTAAGTTTAAGTGGAAGCGATTCTTTGGTTCTCTTAAAACCAATACCTATGTACTATATAGATGACGAAGAAAATAATTTTTCAATCAGTTACAGTAATTATCCGAGGAATAATTCAAATAGCTATGGAAATGGGGAGAAAGAGCATGACATCATAGATGATAATTTAAATGACGTAATGGAGCATATTCCCAAATGTAAATTTTTACACAAACAATTTTTTCCCATTGTTCAGAATGTCATAAGTAATATATCAGAAGAAGAAAAAATTGAAAATTACGAAAGGCTAAAAATTTTACACGATGAAAGAAAATCCATCGATAATCATTCACAAACCGAATGTTCTTCAATTCATGATCAAATTAAACAAAGCATGGTACATGGTCATTTTTTTGGTGATGGGGGAAATATTTTATGTTCATCAGAAATTTTAATGGCCAAAAAAAGAAAATTTGCAAATATGTCTAAAAGAGAATTACATTTATATTTAACAAATGAATTGTGTAAAAAAAAGGAAACTCTAGAGTTAATTAAACTAACCAAATATTTTATTTTGAAACAAATAGCTAATAGTTATAGTGACATGATGGATGTTGTAAAACTATTACCTGAAAACGAAAACCACGATATTTTAAAAATGATAGATATTTATCTGAAAACTCCCCCACAAGAACAAAAAAAAACACTGCAATATCGTATAGAGACTTTAGCTATCTGTTATGAGCGCATATCAAAAATACACCCAAGTGGATCCAGTTTTCTTAAAGATATTCCCACAGATTCTATGAATATTGTAGAATGTAATTGTTGTTTAACTTTTACTTGTATTTCATTATTACAAACATTTAGTTATGATATATCGTCCTTGATATACGTATTAAAATTGATATTGCGGGCTATTTGTCATAGTGTTAGTTTGAAAAATAAACACCTTCATTTTTTTCTAGGAGAAACTAATTCAGGAAAAACTACATTTTTAAACCAAGTATTATCTGTTCTTGGTAATCATGCTGGAATTTTATCGTCACATACTATGAATCACTCTTCAACGATAGATCGATATCACGACCTTTCCAAAAGCTCAAATTTTGCAAAGTTTTGGTATATGGATGAAATTGCCAATAAACCATTTAATAGGCAATTGATTAATCAAATAACTGGTAGTTCTCGTTTATTTATTCGATCAAATTATGAATCAGGTAATAACGTTAAACTCGCATCGACCATATTAATATTTGGTAACAATAAACCTCAATTCTCAGAGCAGTGTTCAGCTTTATTATCAAGATTAAGATTCATGTCTTTTCGTTCTCGATTTGATTCTACTCTTCCCGTGAATTTTAAAATGGCTCATTTCCCCAAACTTTCATTGTATAATGATTATGATAATAAATTCCAAGTTGGAATGGCTGCATTATTTTTACACGCTATGTGTCACTGTACAATAAATTCTCCGTTATATTTATATGACTCCTTATTTGTTGGCGAATTGAAAATAACTCAAAATATACAAAAATCCACAGATATGTATTCACCCGTGACAGATATAGTTCATTTCATAATCACTTCTTGTAATTTAGAAGAAGACCCCGAATATCTAATTACACATAAACGTATATCTTATCTGTTATTATATTTGAATATACTTAAATGTATAAATATAGCATCCGTATCTGATGCCATAATATTTTTATCAAAACACTATCATACATCTCTTATTGATGATGAATTATTAATTTGTGATGATATATACAAAGACGGCCTAGAAATTCACAAAACCGCCGTTTTTCACGGACTCAAGGAAAAAGATATAATGATAAACGACGAAAAGATTTCTGTTATAAATAAGAGGAGAATTAATAATAATGATAATACAATAGCAATATATGAAAATGATTTCAAACGAAAAAAAACACGTGTAATTAAAAAATGGAGGATCAATTGGGGTTATCAACCCCACCACCTTCTTTATCACAAATCGACGAAATAGATATCATACCAATATTTCATCCATATATTCAAAATGGTGGTTATCCCTATATGAATAAAATAGATTCAAAAGATATAAATAACGTCTTTCAAAATAGAATAGCTACTTCAATTCCTACATTAAATTATGAAATTAATGATGAAATTCTTTCAAATCCAAATTCAACACCAGAAACGCAACAACAACAAGATATTATGATGGATGATAGTATAAATTTTGATAAAAGTTTTTTGTCCTCATCCCAGCCAACACCCCAAAATAATACTGATAAAATAAAATTTATTAATCCTGATACGATACAATCTTTGTTGGTATCAATTAATAGATTATTAGACACGATGGATGTTCCTCCACCCCCGGTATTCATTCCCCCCACTACTAATAATATAAAAGTTAAAAGAGAGATTGAAAAGGTTTTACCTTTTGGGTATAGTTAAATTATAACAAGGAAAAAAATATGAATAATCACACTAAAACACAAGGACAATGAAAATAATTCGAGGTTTTTTTTTTTATTTAAAAAGTTCATTTTTACACAGATCTTATGCACCTAAGTTTTTCAAAAGCAACGTCGTCGCTCGTAGCATAGATATGTATTTTGTACAAAGTATTTGTATCATCGTCTTGTTTATAATTAACACACTTAAATTTTTGGCCAGTCTTTCCACCCAAAGCTAATTCAGTTTTTGAAGCAATAGTCATATTTCCTCGGTCTACCTCATCAAAACAAGAATCTGTTAAAACTTCTAATGCTTCTACGTGTGGGGTTGTACAATTACCAGCCGATATATTAAACACCAATATAGCGGTAGGATTCGCTCTTTCCATTAGATCGTCATTATCAATTATTTCCCTGGGTTGAGAATTTTCACAAATTTTAATTTGTAACTGATTATCATCGGAAATTAGTCTGGAAAGCATATATGATGTGTGTTTTTTAGTTATAAACGAGTCGTCACAATTTACTCCAGCATATTCTTTAATCTGAATGGCCGTATCTCTGTTAGACATGATATTATTTATGTAAATATGAAAATTTAGAAATTTGTTTTGAGGAGTATTTTCATAAAGCAGAAACAACTGTAAATCCTGTGGACTGGATAAATTAGGCTTATGATTTTTTCTGATCAATTTCATTCCCTTTATATAATTATCTACTGCAAAATAAACATCTCCTCGATTTTCTCTCGCATCAGTTAACTGTAAACTCATATATTTCTTATCCTCGTGTGTAATAAATTTATCCATTGTTAATTTCTATTAAAATGGGCAGGTACGGCAAGTAATAGTTGTTGTAGGAGAGTATCCTAGGTCGTGTTCTATTTTACTTTCAAACAAGGGAGTTGGCCCCTTTATATATTGCTGTTGCTATAATATATATATATATATATATATATATATATATATATATATATATATATATATATATATATATATATATATATATATATATATAAATATTTATCCCTTTTTATAATTAATAATAATAATAATAATAATAATGTCATGTTTTCATTGGTTAAATAAAAAATGGTGATATTGCCAAATAAAAATGATGCTTACAACAGTTTTATACTTAATAAAAACCAAGACCAGTTTTGGATAATTGGAGGATATAACGATACTCACAACGATGAAACATATTTTTATATTTTACGCCCAACTTGTTATGAAATACAAGAAAAAACTATTTCAAAGCCCTTATCAAAAAACAGAATTGAACAAATAAAGGCATCAGAACTGAAGGAGAATCCTTATTTAGATATTAACAAATATCAAAATTTTATTAAGGATTTAAATGAAAATAGTGAAAATAATTCGTGTATGAATGTAAGTTATAAAATAGACAACGGTATCGTAGTGTTGAATGAAGATATAATAAGTGAAGTCTTGAAACTTCCAACAAATGTTATGCAAAATATTCATGACCACAATAAAGCAAAAACTATAGAGTATAATATTCATGAAAATATTTATAACACCGAAGAAACCATTTATAATTTTGAGGATATTATGTGTGGAAATATTAATGTTGTATGGTTAATGGGAAAATATACAAAATTCAATAAAATGAATGACGAGGATACTATATACCTCATAAAAATTCCATCTCAGAAAGAAATTCAGGAGAGAAAAGTAGTAGATTATCTTCCTTCCAGAAATACTTTATTTCGAGTCAGAGAAACAGAAATTCTCAAATATATCAAAGAAAACGTATATAGTTTTCCAAATGTATATGAAATTGAGAACCATCGAGATCGAAATCCTATTATACGATGTGTTAGTAGTTGTATGGATCCAATTGATGTATTTTTACTTCAGTCTAATGTAATAAAATATTGGGAAAATGCTATACAAAACATTAAGCTATTCGATACAATTTGGATATTTTTAATAAAAAAGGGAAAGGTTTGTTATAATGATGTTTGTTATTGTATAATTCCATCAGAACAAGAAATAATTAAAGGGAAAATAGATTTATTTGCTATACATAACCGCATTCGAATTATTATTGGAGATTTTATGAATTCTTTGGCTCCTATGGAAATAAAAACTGAAAATATTTCAGTTTATAATTTTCTGATAAATAATGATAGTAATATCTTAGAATTAAGAACAAAAAATAATACCCTTCGCCCAAAGACGCTTTTAACCTCTATAAGAAAATCAATATTTACAGATTTATTTGATTTGTATGATAAAAAACACGTCCCCGAAAGAATTTGTTTAACCAATGATAATGAGATTTGCGTGTTAAATAAAGACGAAAATATATCTAATTGTGCCTTTGTATGTACAAAAATAACAAAAAAGGAATTACAAAACAAAACCATTGAAAAACCATTATCAAATGATAAATTGTTCAGAGTAAAAAGTAATATTTTAAATATATGTTTGGGTGATTCAAATGCTTTTGACCATGGAACTAATGGGTTAAGTGTGAATATGTATAATATTTCCAATGATTTAAAAACATTGGCGAAAAATAATGCTATAATTATAAAACAATTAGATGTCTATAAAGAAAATAATTATCACGAGGAAATGGAAATCAACCAAGAAAATTTTAAACAAATTTTATTACAAGATTATCAAAATAGTTTGACTTCATTTCATAATACCAATGCTCTTCAGAAGCGTAAACGGGAAAGCGAAACATTTGAAACCAACAAAAAACTACGATACACAAAGATTGGTTGACTTATATATCATTGTCTTACAATAACCAATAATCTTTTTAAAATCAATTAAATAATGAGATGACAACAAATAAAATAAAAAAAACAATCAGTAAAGTAGGACTATTTCATTCCCTTTGTTTCGAGTATGATTAGGTACGGATCCTTTTATTTTTATTTTCATTATCACTATCATCATCTTCTTTTCTGTAAAGGGTTATATATTGGTTGATCCTCCTATCACTGGGGTACAGGTTACAACTGTATAAATCCAATGTGTCATTATTGTGATTATAATTACTGCCCAAAAATTCTAGATTTTCATAACTCATCACATAATTATATATGTGTTTGTGATAATTGTACATATCATCAACGGAACAAGGAAAGTAAGACTTTCCCAACGGGCGCCTATAATCTTCAAACTTATACAATCGTAACTGTTGATCTCGAAAAAAATTTTGAGAATATGGAAAATATTTTGTAATAACATTTTCACACATATTAAGGGCTTTATCATTTAAATAATTAGAAGATTTGTGGTGATTTGAAATAATATAATCAAACTTTACATCTTTATTAAATAACGTATTTATATATGTTTCAATTGTTAAAAGTTCTGGTTTAGATATAACTACATATATCTCACTAATAATCTTTTTGTCCTTTAAAATATATTCTATCCAATTTTGTTTTTTTATTAACTTTTTAGATAATTCTACCGCGTTGTCGTCGTGGAAAGTATTATGTGAACAATAATATAAATCGAGCATTGAAAATATATATACTGGATACCTTTGGGGGTCGATGTTTGGCATATTATGGATATTTAATTGTCTCCGCTTTAAATGATTGGTTGCTACCTTAGATATACTTTTATCAAATCTTAAGTGATCTTTTTCGTTCAACATAATAACATTTGGAAGCCCATCAAGTAATACATGAAACATATTTGAAATATATGTATTAACTGCTTCTCCACAAAGAGCGCCAAATTTATCATATATTTCCAGGCACAAATTTGCGTGCATATCATAAGAAAATAATGGCACCGTGTTTGGTGTTATAAATAATTTATCTTCATATTGATTCGGTTTATCATTTTTCTGCGCATCCAAATAATTATATGAGACTCCTATATTTAAACATTTTTTAAATTTGTCCAAGAAATCGTCTGGTGCATCTTTTATTTCCTTTTTTTTAATAAATTCACAAATAAGTTCAAAACATTTTTTCATTGTATCCCTTCGTACAATACAAACATCGAATCCATTTTTTTTTTAAATATATTCAAATATATCTTTTCTGTGGTAATTTGTATATAAATTTGTAGTTCTACATAAATCAATATTAAAATTTGGAAAAAATTCTTTTATATTTTTAAAATTACTTAACACACAAGCTTTATGAATAGTCTCAAAATATCGATCATATTTATTAAGTAATATAAAGGCCTGTAAAAATACAACATTCAATTTCTGGTTATCTTTTAAAGAATTTATATCAATTTTATTATATAAAGATATCAAGCGTCCATATGGATTATTATTTATAAAATTAGCAAATGCTCTATGATTATCGTGGCATTCATAATAACAATCATCTTTAAATGTCAATAATTTTTCTTTAATACAAGAAAATTGAATGGGACATGGGATTACCATCGTTATATAGACACAATCTTCAAAATTTCTACCGCGTACTGTTGTTGTTACATGTTCTACACCATATCCACGAAAAATTTGATCATTGCTAGTAATTTTATATTCATCCGAAACCCGATAGTAAACATCATTACTTTTCTTCTTTAATAAAAACATGGTCTTTATAACTAAATGTTTAATTCAAGAGAATTGACCGATCAATATATACACGTATAATATATATGTATCTCTTGTTTTTGTTATATATATATATATATATATATATAGGAAAAACGAATAATAATATTTTTTGTTTATTTAATATAAATTATTTATATTTGAATTTCATACAAAACAACGGATTCCTAATTAAAGGATTAATTAAAAATAAAAAGATAAGCAACGATTTCACACAAATAACATAATCATAACCCAATTCATAAATTTAGTATAGGAAACGTAAAACAAACCACCTATAGTTACGTTTTAATAAAAGCTTGATAATATTTAGTTTGAATGCATTCGAGGTGGAATACAGACCCACACTCAATACACTGATTATACATTAACCTGGATTTCTTATCCTTTTTCATAATTGTATTAAGGGTCTCGCAAGTTTTACATCTTATAAATTTCTTTACATAGGACCTTAAAATATTTTCCATATCATTTAATGTATACTTCCCACGCAGGACCAATTCATTGTTAGAGTTTATACTTGTATTAATACAACCAAGTTCAGATGAAATATATTGTAAAACGTGTGCATTTTCTCTATTCAAATTATAACAGGTTTCAAAAAAATTTGAGTACAAAGTTTTTTTTCCCGAATAAAACAATACAGGTTTTTTTATTTTAAACTTTTTGGTTGTTTTGTTTTTTTCGTTTATGGGTAATTTGCTTAATACAAAATTTAACATATCTTCATAACTATAATCGTCATTGCAACCATTTTTTGTGTTGATATCATTTAAAACAATTTTGTCTTTATTTTTCTTTGTTTTTTTTTTATATTTTAAAAAATTATCTGCATCCTCCATAATTCAAAATGAATAAGCAAAATACGAGTAATTCTTTCTTATACCACTATCCTAATTTATTAAATAAAAAGTCAGAACACAATAAAGAAAATCCAACGTTATTATTAAAAGGTGAGGACAATATCGAGGATGATTTATCTGAAGATTTTTTTCAAACGGATTTATCGGGCTTTGTAGAAGAATCACCTTTAGCGCCCGTTCTTTTTGTAATTGACTTTGATAATACTCTAGCTGTGTATGACGATATGTATATTTTAGAGAATAATTGTACTAACAATCTACGAAGTACTTATACTCGCCCCTTTATGCTAGAATTTTTAAATTTTATTAAATCTGTTAACACAAATAATGTGATTATTATGTGGACAGCAGGAACAGATTTATACATTAAGCAAAATCTTATATTATTGAATATTGCACATTATTTTGACCATGTTTTATCTAGAAAACATTGTCAAGAATCTAGTTTGAAATATA
>NW_027169799.1:175000-197500 GCF_036898095.1 Palaemon carinicauda | reverse complement strand
TTTTTAGCAAGCCAGAATAGGTAGGATTGTTGTATATATAAACTCCCTTAGAGCAGCAAGATTTCTCTAAGGTATTTAGTACAAAATCCTGCCTCCTCTGCACTCCTTGAAACAATACATTGCCCTGTCCTGAAGTCCCGATATGGCACCCCCAATGGATTACTGCGCGCATCATGACCGTCACTTGTTTGGCAAGGTGAAGCCAGGTGATCTCTTTGATCTTAGCGTCGAGCCCATTCAACGAGAAGCCGCCCTGGCCTACTGACCTGCCTGGTCATTGAACCCGTGCACCTCTGGCTCACCCCCCCCCCCCCCCCTCTCTCCCAAAACTCGACTCACAAAAGATTGCTGCCGGTCGGAGAGATTGAGAAGAAGAGGACCCTGGTGTACCATAGTTGCAGCCAAAGTGAGAATTTTTGGGGTGAGCCAGGCAAGAGTGCAAAGTGCCAATTAGTGCGACGTCCAGGTCAACAGCCATCATGGGCATAGGACTAATCTCAAAGGAGTGCAGGTACTACATCAATGGCCATAGTTATTCCCCCATTATTTAGCTTAGACTAATTTTAACTTGATAGGGAACCTGGCTTTTACACTATTCGGACTGTGTGCGGTGGGATTGTGTGTATATATTTTTCTTGGATATTAATTTCTGGTTTGAGACTAGCTCAGTCTCTGGGTCACGTGGGCCACGTGCCTGACCCCATTTTGATTTTTGATTGTTGCAGACCACGTGTCTAACCCATTATTTTTATTATTTTGAATTGCTTTTAATTTGCATTCCTTTTATTATTCCATTTTTGTGTTGTTAAGATGTCCGTTTTCTTTTAATGTAAATTCGTGAATAAATCAATATTAGGTTAATTAAACCTCTTTAGTATTTTTTGCTCCCTCATTTATTTAATGTTTAAACTGGGAATATTTAAAGAGTAAACCTAAGTAAGTCTATAGGTGGTAACAGTGAGGAACTTTGCATTAATATATTTGCTTCGAAGGTAAAGATCCTTATCTTTAAACTTTTAAACTACTTTACATCACTGCTCCCATTTTGGATTTTGTCTAACTACAATAACGTAAAATACCTGTCCAGCATCTCATTGGGGTAGCTGGGACGGAGCCGGAACAGAGCCTGAGAATGAGATGACTATAGACCTCACAAAGCTAGAGTAGGCCATAAATTATTGCTGTTTCTACGTGTGGAGTTCTCCGGGCTCTGGACAGTAAATTTCCCTTTTGTATTTAAGAGTGATGGTTAGTGAATTGTGACAGTAAAGTATTAGCAGGGTGTTTGTGCCCCGAGAGTAAGTACTCATATCCTCCCCTGTTGAACTTTATGTAACTGTTATAAGGAGACTTTCCCGGACTAAGTTCCCACCCAGAACACACATAAAAAATTATCCACACACACACACACACACACATATATATATATATATATATATATTTATATATATAATTATATATATACATATATATATATATATATATATGTGTGTGTATATATATACATATATATATATATATATATATATTTATATATATATATATATTTTGCATATGTATATATATATATATATATATAGATACAGATGTATATATATATATATATATACATATTTATATAAATAATAATAATAATAATAATAATAATAATAATAATAATAATGATAATAATAATAATAATAATTATAATAATAATAATTGTGAAGAATTTTCTTCACTCTTCTTCTTTTAATCGTATTTTTAGATCTCTTCTACTAATACTATAGCTACCCCTTAAACATTCTCTCCTACATCTAGTTTTCTTTAACGAAACACAGGGAGAACTAATCTAAACTTGTTGACAGTGGCGCACGCCATGCTCGTGACGTCACAGCGTAGATACGCACAACAGATGGCCTTAGTGGTAACCCCGGCGTATGTTGGTTCTTTCCTTAAACTACATGGGTCGAGATTAAATTCCTAAACTGAATTTTAAATATAATTTTCAATACTGCTGAATTAATGCATCTTATATTTCTCAATACCAATTAAGGTTTGTTAATTTTAAGATGTATGCCCATCGCACCAGTCCATTGCTAATTAATCATTTTAAATATTATTTTAGCAAGCCAGAATAGGTAGGATTATTGTATATATAAACTCCCTTAGAGCAGCAAGATTTCTCTAAGTATTTAGTACAAAATCCTGCCTCCTCTGCACTCCTTGCAACAAAATATTGCCCTGTCCTGAAGTCCCGATATGGCACCCTCAATGGATTACCGTGCGCATCGAGCTCCTCAACTGTCTGGAAAGGTGAAGCCAGGTGATCTCTTCGACCGTAGAGTCGACCTCATTCTACGAGAAGCTGCCCTAGCCTGCTGACCTGCCTGGTCATTGAACCCGAGCACTTCTGGCTCACCCCCTGCTCTCTCTCTCCCAAAACTCGACTCACAAAAGGTTGCTGCCGGTCGGAGAGATTGAGAAGAAGAGGACCCTGATGTACCTAGTTACAGCTACAGTGAGAATTCTTGGGGTGAGCCAGGCAAGAGATTAGTGCGACAACCAGGTCAACAGCCACCACAGGCATAGGACTAATCTTAAAGGAGTGCAGGTACTACATCAATGGCCATTTAGTTTTCCCCCATTTTTTATTAGCTTAGACTAATTTTAACTTTATAGGGAACCTGGCTAATTACACTATTCGGACTGTGTGTGGTGGGATTGTGTGTATATATTTTTTCTATACAATTTTTTGCCTTTTGAGACTAGCATAGTCTCTGGGTCACGTGGGCCACATGCCAGACCCCATTTGATTTTGATTGTTGCAGACCACGTGTCTAACCCATCATTTTCATTATTTGAATAGCATTTCTTTTGATATCATTTTTTGTGTTGTTAAGATGTCCGTTTTGTTTTAATGTAAATTTGTGAATCAATCAATATTAGGTTAATTAAACCTCCTTAGTATTTTTGCTCCCTCATTTATTTTAATGTGTGAAATGAATAGTTGATCACGGGACAAAATACCCAATATTTAAAGAGTAAGTCTATAGGTGGTAACAGCGAGGAACTTTGCATTGATATATTTGCTTCGAAGGTAAAGATCCTTATCTTTAAACTTTTAAACTACTTTACATCACTGCTCCCATTTTGGATTTTGTCTTCCTTACGTAAACATAAAATACCTGTCCAGCATTTCATTGGGGTAGCTGGGACGGAGCCGGAACAGAGCCTGAGAATGAGATGACTATAGACCTGACAAAGCTAGAGTAGGCCATAAATTATTGCTGTTTCTACGTGTGGAGTTCTTCGGCCTCTGGACAGTAAATTTGCCTTTTGTATTTGAGAGTGATGGTTAGTGAATTGTGACAATAAAGTATTAGCAGGGTGTTTGTGCCCCGAGAGTAAGTGCTCATATCCTCCCCTGTTGAACTTTATGTAACTGTTATAAGGAGACTTTCCCGGACTAAGTTCCCACTCAGAACATAACATTAAAAAATTCTCCACACGAGTGGTCCTTCGAACCGGATCTTCTACCTTTGACTTGTGAAGCATTAACGTAATTAATCAGCTTGATTAAGCATATAGTAACTCGCTATATCACTTACCCACACGCACACAGCCAGTTTGTCGAATGTGTAATATCCAGACTTTAATTGGGAAGAGAAATTTGTAATCATTATGATCTTTTTGTATCGACCACGTGTTTAAGGAAAGAACTACGTAACCAGGTTAATTTGTTGCTTGAATGTTCTCTACAGAAAGACTAGAATTTGTCGTAGGAACTTCACTTTATCTCGGATCCGTTCACCCACGTGTGGCGGAATCCACTTATACCAGAAAGTTCTAAGCTACTTGAACTAAGGTTTTTGTTGTTCAGACGCCCGTGTTTACTGCTCAGCTAGAGCGCCGGTGTACTCGTCCTGTCAACTAATTTTGCTAGCTAAGCATCTAATTTGTAACATTTTGTACCTTGGTCTACCTTCCTTTGTGTCGTTTACCTTCCCTAACCAACATTAACTTTTCTAACTAACGTTTCCCGTATACCTAGCACATGTCCTTGTCCTAAAGAGCGAATTGGCGTAACATAATTTTAAGTCTTCTTACGAGCAACGTAGAAACTTAACCCCAAGTCCGTTTCATTCCACGTGTTTGTTCCGAGATGGCGGATCTTGTTTACAGCCCAAACTAAGGGTGCGTAATTGGTTGCTACCGTAAGTAAATAACTTCGTGTAGTTCATTTGATTTCCTTTAGCGAGGAAATATTGTTTTTGTCCTTTAGCGAGGATATTTTTGTTTAGCCTCCACGAGAGTGCACTTTAAAGTCGTTGCCTTGAGCGCCTATTTACATTTTGAATAGATTAGTGGTCGCCTTAGTGCGCCCGTAATTGTGAAATCGTCACAACAGTGTCAGCCTCGACCTGTTATTTTAACTTTTAACCTAAATCTTTGCATTCATAAGCCCATGTGCTTTCTAATGTTTTACTTTAAAGTAAATTGATTAGTCATTATCGCCACGTGCGTATATAATCCATTTTAGCAAAGTCTAAAGTCACGTGACCTGGGCATCGTCTGCTTTGTTGGACCCGGTCACTTTGAATTTTAAAGTAATTTCATGACTTATATGTTTTTGTCCATTTAACTTTTTCCTCCCATCATGAGTAAATTTAAATATTCATTTATCTCAATAATTTGTAACGTTTCATTTTCACGTTCCTTTTGAAAATTCAGTTATCCCTTGTTTTGTTTACGAATCCGTTCATCAAACGTGGTCATTCCAAGATGGCGGACTTCATGTTTAACGTAAACAACCCTCCACCGCCTAAGGCGGAAACGCTTAGCCCCGAGGAGATTAACGCTAAGCTTAAGGAACAGGAATTAACATTCACCTTTGTTTGTGAGTACGCAGACCTAACACTTCATGCTCTCGCTTCAGTAGATTTTCCCAACATGGGTCCTGAAGCCGTGGGTCATTTTAAAAGTGAAATTAGTAAAGTAAGAGACGAACTTAACCATTACAAGAATTTTTGGAGACGTCATTACGACCATCCTATTGTCAAATTAATTTATCCCGTACTTGCTGCCTGTTCGAGTAAAGTTGAGATTGCTTTTAATAGCCTCATGGCTCATCCCAATTTAATAATTCAAGATAATCAATCGTGTTCCTCTTCAAGGGTAAAACCTTCAGTGACACGTCCAGTTGTAAATGCTATTAACAGTCCCCTAATTGTTACTTCTAATATATCAGCAGTCAAGCACAATTTTCATAATTTTGTCTCAGTTCCCCAACCAGTAAAATCGTCACATTCCAATACTCTGTTGCCAACACGGCATACGATTAGTAATTTTGTGTCAATCCCACGTGCTCCGTCCTCATCTCCAAACCTTGAGCCACCAGTGTTTGATCACCCTCAACCCCCTTTGTCTTTGCCGCCGGTGACAGTCCGTCCCGGAGGAAATACCATTCATCGTCTTAACATAGACCCCCCAAGTGGTAGCACGAATACCACCCAACTTAACCGTGTGCGTGATGGCCAGCAGAGGCCTACACCGGTAGTACATTCTTTCATTAAAACCGTACCATTCCATGGACCAGTGCTCACGTTGCCTGACTGTCCAGTTCTTAAGCCCGTAACTTCCGCTCTAACCCGTGTTGACGCTAAAACATCCCCGTCAGGATTTGAAACCAGCCCTCAGAAAGAGCCGCGTGATCGCAAGGTTGGGACTTTAGTTGTCAGAAAGGAACCTTTTGCGCTGACGGCGGATTTAGCGAAGGTCACACATGTAGACCTAGCACCGGAGCTTAGAGCCTGTTTACAAATAACTTTGCTTGAGGATAACGGTACCATGAACATCATTCATTGTTTTCATTCACTTTTATATGGCACAAGGGTAAGCCTTTATTATTTTTGCCAAGTCATTCAGCAGCATTTTTTCAGCCAATCCCTTGCTTTAACTTCAAAGCGTGAATTTAATTTTTGCCTTGACAACTTGTCATGTTGCTATAATCCCCCTGACATCCTTCAGCTCGTGCTGAATATAAGCTTTGTTTTTAATGTTCACCTTGCAAACATTTCCCTTGAAGATGACATCCAAGACATTAGCTGTCAGAAATACAATGTCCCCATGGACCTAGTTTGTCCCATTTTACCATTCAGGCTAGTGCCAAACAACTTTTTACCTTGTAACGCCGAAAAGGAATTAAATTTTCTCCCTTTGTCAGGCGATGAATACAAAGCTTTCATCACGCCAGTCATTTTATATGTAAAGACATTTCATGTAAAACGTTGGGTGTCAGACCGGGATTGGGATTCACCCCCATAATTTTGAATTAATCATTGGCTGGACTTGTTGCTGAACTCGACCGTCATTGGCTTACGTTTTGTTTGCTCTATCCGTACCCCTAGGGTGGGAAGAACTGAGTACTTTTAATCGTTCTGTTATTATTGCATCGTACGTTTAAAGTTAACACTGATCATATGCTTAACTTAGCGCTTCCGTGAAGCATTGCCTGCGTGGTTCAATATTCCCCAAATTCACGTGAAAGCAAAACTTTGACTCGATTGATTTCAATTAACGTTAACAGCGTTTTGTTAACTTTAAACGGACGATGATGTGAAGAACAACTTCACTCATCATTCAGCCAGTAACCTTATCTCACTCATACTAACAAGTAGTTGAATCACATTTGCCGGAACTAACCCTTCTCCCTTTTTTCTCCCCTTTATCCCCAGGGTGTGAAGAATTTTCTTCACTCTTCTTCTTTTAATCGTATTTTTAGCTCTCTTCTACTAATACTATAGCTACCCCTTAAACATTCTCTCCTACATCTATTTTTCTTTAACGAAACACAGGGAGAACTAATCTAAACTTGTTGACAGTGGCGCACGCCATGCTCGTGACGTCACAGCTTAGATACGCACAACAGATGGCCTTAGTGGTAACCCCGGCGTATGTTGGTTCTTTCCTTAAACTACATGGGTCGAGATTAAATTCCTAAACTGAATTTTAAATATAAATTTTAATACTGCTAAATTAATGCATCTTATATTTCTCAATACCAATTAAGGTTTGTTAATTTTAAGATGTATGCCCATCGCACCAGTCCATTGCTAATTAATCATTTTAAATATTATTTTAGCAAGCCAGAATAGGTAGGATTATTGTATATATAAACTCCCTTAGAGCAGCAAGATTTCTCTAAGTATTTAGTACAAAATCCTGCCTCCTCTGCACTCCTTGCAACAAAATATTGCCCTATCCTGAAGTCCCGATATGGCACCCTCAATGGATTACCGTGCGCATCGAGCTCCTCACCTGTCTGGAAAGGTGAAGCCAGGTGATCTCTTCGACCGTAGAGTCGACCTCATTCTACGAGAAGCTGCCCTAGCCTGCTGACCTGCCTGGTCATTGAACCCGAGCACTTCTGGCTCACCCCCTGCTCTCTCTCTCCCAAAACTCGACTCACAAAAGGTTGCTGCCGGTCGGAGAGATTGAGAAGAAGAGGACCCTGATGTACCTAGTTACAGCTACAGTGAGAATTCTTGGGGTGAGCCAGGCAAGAGATTAGTGCGACAACCAGGTCAACAGCCACCACGGGCATAGGACTAATCTTAAAGGAGTGCAGGTACTACATCAATGGCCATTTAGTTTTCCCCCATTTTTTATTAGCTTAGACTAATTTTAACTTTATAGGGAACCTGGCTAATTACACTATTCGGACTGTGTGCGGTGGGATTGTGTGTATATATTTTTTCTATACAATTTTTTGCCTTTTGAGACTAGCATAGTCTCTGGGTCACGTGGGCCACGTGCCAGACCCCATTTGATTTTGATTGTTGCAGACCACGTGTCTAACCCATCATTTTCATTATTTGAATTGCATTTCTTTTGATATCATTTTTTGTGTTGTTAAGATGTCCGTTTTGTTTTAATGTAAATTTGTGAATAAATCAATATTAGGTTAATTAAACCTCCTTAGTATTTTTGCTCCCTCATTTATTTTAATGTGTGAAATGAATAGTTGATCACGGGACAAAATACCCAATATTTAAAGAGTAAGTCTATAGGTGGTAACAGCGAGGAACTTTGCATTGATATATTTGCTTCGAAGGTAAAGATCCTTATCTTTAAACTTTTAAACTACTTTACATCACTGCTCCCATTTTGGATTTTGTCTTCCTTACGTTAACGTAAAATACCTGTCCAGCATTTCATTGGGGTAGCTGGGACGGAGCCGGAACAGAGCCTGAGAATGAGATGACTATAGACCTGACAAAGCTAGAGTAGGCCATAAATTATTGCTGTTTCTACGTGTGGAGTTCTTCGGCCTCTGGACAGTAAATTTGCCTTTTGTATTTGAGAGTGATGGTTAGTGAATTGTGACAGTAAAGTATTAGCAGGGTGTTTGTGCCCCGAGAGTAAGTGCTCATATCCTCCCCTGTTGAACTTTATGTAACTGTTATAAGGAGACTTTCCCGGACTAAGTTCCCACTCAGAACATAACATTAAAAAATTCTCCACAATAATAATAATAATAATAATAATAATAATAATAATAATAATAATAATAATAATAATAATAATAATAATAATAATAAAAATATCAAAAGCTATATTCATTTAAATATACACATATATACCAGTAGGATTATACATAACGTGAAAATTGGAGAATTCTGATTCGTCACTTCTTAAATCTCAAAATGTTTATTTGTTTTATTCCTTGAACTCTATATTTTTATCAAATGACAGAGAAACCAAATGATAGCTCTTTGTTAAGTAATCATATAACCATTACGGGTAAGTGATATTTTTATACGAAGGTACTTTTTCTTTAAATGCAAACAATGCCAACGATTGTGATAAACACTCTAAAGAATGACTCGTTTATTTTATGTGCAGATAAGAGCGTAATAAAAAGTTTATTTACTCATATTTATAATGATAATCTCATAGATATCTTTACTACATATGCCTCTGTTAAAAAAGATACACGATACTTCTCTTATGCGTCATATGTGACAATAGTTTAGTTAGTCCTTTTATCTATGTCATTCTCTATGGTTTGCTATTCGGTATCTTGTCCTCATAGAAAACGATGCTAATTTATAAATGGCAATCTAAATAAAACATTACATCGTATTCATTGCCTTTTCATGGCCAGTAGTGATCCTGGGAATGACAGACTCATGCAATATATGGAAAGGAAGTATGAGTTACTATAGGTAGATATATGATGCTTTATTTCTGGCCAAAATCCTGATTTACATATTTTAAAAATTGACCATGAATGCTTGGGCAAACCAACAGTTTTTTTTTTTTTTTTTTTTTTTTTTTTTTCATATCCCAGAATGAAAAAAGTTATGAGGGATCCTTGGGGTTTAGAGAAGGGATACACCAAATTCGAGGGATTTGTAGCAATATCAACGATCAAAAATGCATATAGATCAAGGTTAAAGAATGTAACCTATGTATGATAGCGGCCACCTGTATGTATGATAATGGACACCTTATTTTGAACTTTTTCGGAAACTCTTATACCGATGGGAAGACATTTTTTTTCTAGCTAGTATGGCTGCTGATATTAAAAGATTTTTTAGAATGCTAAGACAAGTGCAGAAGTATGTGTCCTAAGGGTTAAGTTAGGCCTGTCCCACTAAAGCCATTAGGGTACCTATCGAAAATGAACGTTTTCTTTTACTTACGTAGATTTAGTGGATTCCTGGTCTCCCACTCCAGCTTAATTGACTTTGCTACAGGTTTATGTAAGTGAGGTTGAATCTGTGTCTTTTGCAGAAATGGCGTTATGTATTTTTTAAATGGTTAGAATTCATAGGGAAATTCTTTCAGATCCAGAAGGGCAATTTACATCACTGGTACCCTAATGGGTGAGCATCATAAGGTTTTAGATGTTAAACCTCTAATTATTAAGCCATATCATCCAAGGTGTAATAGTAGAGGAGGAAGATTTCTCTCCGTTTGAAAGCCTGTCTACGTAAACTGCATGGATAAGTCTAGAGATTGGGATTGATATTTGATTCCAATTTTTTTTGCTCTCAGGGAAATGCCTAGTTATAGAACAGGGCTTTCTGCTTTTGAAATCGACTGGCAGTATTGAGTGATCTTAGGAAAGATTGTACAGGGAACCAATTTTGAAAACTACAGTTTCTAAACTTACTCTAATTCTACAAACAGGTGCATCTAACCATTGGGGCTATGCTCTTGCTATTTGTGAGACACTTGTTGATTCTAAGTGTCATATGCCTGAGAGACCATTGCTTAGAATTCATCTTTAACTTTTAAAATACTTCCAGAAGACTCAAATTACTGACAGATCATTGCTTACAATGCCTCCATAAGTTTGAAATGCTCCGAAAAGACTAAAATTACAGAAACCTCATTGATTAGAATGGATCTAGAACGTTTAAAACGCTCCCGAGAGACTAAAATTACAAAATGATCATTGCTCATAATACATCCATAACATATAAAACGCTTCCAAAAAAACTAAAATTATAGAGATCATTACTCAGAATGCATCTACAGTATAACGTTTCAAACGCTTTCTGAAGACTAAAATTACAGAAAGATAATTGCTTAAAATGCATCTATAATGTTTAAAACTCATCCAAAAGACTAAAATTACATACATTTCATTACCCAGAATGCATCATTAACGTTTAAAACGCTTCCAAAAGACTTAACTTACAGAATGATCATTGCCCAGGAGGCTTATATAACGTTTATAACGATTCGAAAAAACTAAAATTACAGAAATATCATTGCTCAGAATGCTTTTATAACGTTTTAACCCTTCTAAAATAAAATTTACAGAAAGATCAGCGATTAGAATGCACCTTTAACCTATAAAATGCTTCCAATACAATTGAATTACAGAAAGATCATTTTCCAGAATGTATCTTTAACCTTTAAAGTGCTTCCAGAAAACTAAAATTACAGAAAGATCATTGCCCAAAATACATCTATAACAATTAAAATGCTTACAAAAGACTAAGATTGCGGAAAGATCATTGCTCAGAATGCATCTATAATGTTTAAAACACTTTCAGAGGACTGAAACCACAGAAAGTATCAATACTCACACTGCATCTATAATGTTTAAAACGCTTTCAGAGGACTAACATTACAGAAAGATCATTATTCAGAATTCATCATCAATGTTTAAAACGCTTCCAGAAGACTAAAATTACAGAGAGATCATTATTTAAAATGCATTTATAATGTTTATATCTCTTTCAGAGGACGTCACTACCAAGTCGAAGTGGCATATCTCAGTTTTTTCACTTTTTCAGGAGAGCCTTCTAAAGTTTTTGAGCCAATGTTTCTGTTAACTGCTCGTTTAATTTTAAAGGTAATTAAAAATAAATTTCGTACAGAGCTTTTCAAAAGAATGTAGTTTGCCTTGAGTGTAATATAATGGAAAATTGTTTACTCTTTCCTATGTTTAGGGGGTTTGAAATAGATACGCCCTTTCGTCTTTTACGAACATTTCAAAACACTTTAGTTACTCCTACTTGTATCCTTTTATCTGTTAAGAGAAGGATCTGACTTTACAGAATACATCAGTTATGCTAAAGATGTGCATCTTTTTCTTATGAAGATCCCTGTCATTACCGTTCACATTGTCGCAAAAAGCATTAGTTTGATTAACTTCATCATTGAGGCTGATATTTTTATTGGTTTTATAGTTCGTCTGTTAATTCATTCACATCATGGAAATTAAACTTATTTTTTTCTGTTTATTTTATCGTTTTTTTTAGAAATATTTTATAAATGACTCTTAGAAATTATTGCTTGGGTAAACATTTCATGATACTAGAGAATAATGAAAAAAAAATAATAGTTCATACTTTATTGACAATATTTAATAATAAAATACTTCCTTGATGTGCACACGATAAAATCTATAAAAGCTGTATTTACGTTTTTAAGAAAGATTGTTTATGGTACATAAGTGCTATGAAAACTTGTTAGTTTACTGTGGCAAAGATCTGAAGAAATAAACATACTCTGTACCTCTGACAACTGGTAAGGCACTATTACAAAATGACATCAAATCTTCATACTTCTCCTTAGAGATCTTTGGAGGTTCAGTGTAGAGTTTATTAAGCAGTATATTGTTTGGGTCAGGCTGCATTCGTTGCTTCAGTGTTATAGATTTGAAGTGTTCATTTAGGTGACTAATCTTGAAGAAAATTTTATCGACAGAACTCTTTTGCACCATTACCTCTCTCATTTCTGTCCAGTTAACAGAATTTCCTTGGTCGTCTATTCTAAAATCGAGAAAATTAAGAGTCTGGACTGGACGAACAAAATAAGGATTTTTTCCTTGCTAGTTGAAAAATGGGTATTAATTGCGAAGGCAAATAAAGGTCACCGACATTGTTAAGGGCAGTACTAATGGCACTGTGTGCAGAGTCACCTTCGTTTTGGCCGTGATAGGCCTCGAAGAAAATCAGGTGTATCTTTTCTATACTTCCCAGTCTGCTTACTGAATGCAAGAGCATGGCTGTGATTACAGAATTTTTATTTTGTCCAGGACACCCATCAGCAAACAGTTTTATAGTTCTGACCCCAGAAGCATCCAGTTTATCAAGGTAAATACTCAAGCAGGTGGCAATTTCAGAGGATCCTCGTTTTCCTTGTCTTTCATGCCAAGTAAAACAATGGCAAGCCTTAGATTGCAAGTCATAGATAGTAAGATTATAGTTAGCCAATCTCCTTTTATAATAAAGAATGTTATCATTTGTCCTTGGGAGGCAAATGACCTGATGGAGGTCAAATGTTGCTGCAGTGAGATAAGGATCAGTATCATGTTTAGCTCCATCTTTCTTTCTCCTTACAGCTTCCTTCTCTTTTATCTGTTCTTGAAATTGGTCTTGAAGTTCTGTTTTCTTTTCTGTATTTCCTTCTCTGTAATTTTCACACAGCTTACAGAGATCCTTCTTAGGATTAGGGAAGGAAATAGTTTGGCCCCTTAGGACCTCGCAATAAGTTGTGTAGCTTGCCGATATGCCTCTTGGAGAATTTCCTTCTAAAAACATAGCATGCATTTTCTTTTTGTTAAGGTCTGGATGCAAATAATCTCGCGTTGAATTTTGACGACATTTGTGGGATTCCATTCGTGAAAACCGATTAACATGCTCAGTGATTGCTTGTCTTCTTGCTTTGTCCTCTTTTTCATAACTTGTAGATCTACCCCCTCTCTTATCTTTTTCCACTGTACCTGTAGACTGTCACTTACTAATGGCTGTTCTAAGAGTTTTTTCCGAGATATTAAGGGTGCTCAAAAACATAGTTTTGCAAACAGGCAGATGTTCTCCGTTCTTTGGCAAGGAGCAGTATGAAGAAAAAGATCTTCTAGAACCCTGATCTTTCACAGTTCTCTGCTTTACCTTGGTCACTTTCACAAAGTGAACAATAAACTTTCTTTGCAGTTGAAGACTATTGGTTCCGTAATAAGCTTGAAGTATGTCCTGCCTTTCTGCTTCCGAGAATGACGAGCATTTTTTACTTAGTTTGCTGCAAGTAACTCCATTACAACTAGGCTTAATAATGTTCCGTGCTGCAACAATTTTTCTTGTTTTGGGGCTTTCATATTCATTACCCCTTTAGTCTGTTTTCATGAGCCGTCACCTTCTTATTTTCTTTCCTTTTAACAATGCGAGGAAGAGCACCATCCTCTCTTTCCGATCCGTCTACACGAAAGCCTTCAGGTTGTTTTTCAATTGGAGGTTTCCTAGTCTACCCTATTAAATTGGCCTTGGTGTTTTTGTAGTGAATAGTTTTAATAAGAGAGAGAGAGAGAGAGAGAGAGAGAGAGAGAGAGAGAGAGAGAGAGAGAGAGAGAGAGAGAGACGTAATTTGAAGTCTATGTTATGCAGTGTCACAACTTTCAATGATACAAACGATTTTATGATGTCATATATGTTCGTTAAAACTTTTTTGTAGGGTAGGTTTTGTTTACACTCAAGCGTAAAACAATGAAATTTGTTGTATGGTGATTTAAATAATATTACAAATAGGCGTATCACAAGATACGCCTGTTTGCCAAGTTGATATGGCTCTTTATGAAACGCTACAAAGAGACGTAACTTTAGTTACGCCTATACGTTTCGTGAAAAGTTACTCTTTTTTTATTTACGTCCTCACCTAAAGATGCTCTAATACAGCAACCGTTAGGCGTACAGATACGCCACTTTGTCACACTATAAAACTCGCCGAGAAAAACATAATGGTGACATTATCTCAATTTTTGAGATACGCCCCTTTGTCACAGCAGTGACGACATATAAGAAGATCATTTCTCAGAATCCATCTATAATGTTTAAAATGCTTCAAGAAGACTCAAATTACATATATCTTATTACTTAAAAAGCATATATAAAGTTTAAAACACTTCCAGGTGACAAACATTAGAAAGCTCATACCCAGAATGCATCTATAATGTTTGAAACGTTTCCAGAACACTAAAATTACAACAGAAGATCAATACTAATAGTACTTCTTTAATATTTAAAACGCTTTCACAGGACTGAAATTACTGAAATACCCTTACTCAGAATCTATTTATAATGTTTGAAACGCTTCCAGAGGACTAAAATTACAGAAAGATCATTAATCAGAATGCATCTATAATGTTTAAAACGCTTTCAGAAGACTAACACTACAGAAAGATCATTACTTAGAATATATCTATAATGTTTTAAACGCTTTCAAAGGACTAAAATTACCTAAACCTAATTACTCAGAATGCATCCATAATGTTTAAAACGGTTCCAGAAGACAAAAATCACACAAAGCTCATTACTTAGAAGGCATCTATTATATTTAAAACGCTTCAAGAAGACTATAATCACAGAAAGATGTATTCTCAGAATGCATCTATAATGTTTACAGCGCTTTCAGAGGACTAAAATTACAGAAAGATGATGAATCAGAATGCATCTATAATGTTTAAAACGCTTTCAGTGGACTAAAATTACAGAAAGATCATTACTCAGAATGCACCTGTAATGCTTAAAACGCTTTCAGGGGACTAAAATTACTAATAGATCACTACTCAGAATGCACCTGTAATGTTTAAAACGCTTCCAGACGACTTAAATTACAGAAAATTATTACTCAGGATGGAACTATAATATTTAAAACGCTTTAGAGGCGTAAAATTACAGAAAGCTCATTACTCAGAATGTAACCATAATGTTTAAAACGCTTCCAGAACACTAAAATTACAGACACATCATTACTTAGAATGCATCTATAATGTTTAAAACGCTTCCAGAAGACTAAAATTACTAAAAGATCATTACTCAAGAGGCATCCATAATGTTTAAAACGCTTCCAGAAGAATAAAATTACAGAAAGATCATTATTCAGAGGAAATCATTAATGTTTAAAACGCTTCCAGAGGAATAAAATTACAGAAAGCTAGTTACTCACAGTGCATCTATAATTTTCAAAACGCTTCCAGAATACTAAGATTTCAAATGGACCATTACTCAGAATGCATCTATCATATTGAAAACACATTCAGATGACTAAAATTACATAAATGTAATTACTCAGAATGCCTCCATAACGTTTAAAACGCTTCCGGAAGACTCAAATTACAGAAAACTCATTACCCAGTATGCATCTATAATGTTTGGAACTCCCAGAAACCTAAAATTACAGAGAGAGCATTACTCGGAATATCACCACTCATAATCCATCTATAATGTTTAAAACGCTTTTACAAGACTATAATTACAAAAAGCTAATGTATCTATAACGTTTAAGACGATTCCAGAAGACTAAAATTACAGAAAGCTAGTTACTCAGAATGCATCTAAAATAATTAGAACACCTACAGAATATCAAAATTACAAAAAGATCACAATTCAGAATGCATATATAATGTTTAAAACGCTTTCAGGGGACTATTAATCACAGAAAGAACATAACTCAGAATGTATCTATAATGGTTAAAACGCTTTTCAGAGAGACTAAAAATTCAGGAAAATCATTACTCAGAATGCATCCATAATGTTTAAAACGGTTTCAAAAGACTAAAATTACAGAAAGATCATTACTCAAAATGCATCTAAAAGGTTTATAACTCTTCCAGAAGAGTAATATTACAGAAAGATCATCAGTCAGAAAGCTCCTTTCTCAGTATGCATCTAAAAGGTTTATAACTCTTCCAGAAGAGTAATATTACAGAAAGATCATCAGTCAGAAAGCTCATTACTCAGTATGCATCTATGATATTTAAAACGTTTCCAGAAGACTAAAATTACAGAAAGATCATTACTCAGAATTCACCTGTAATATTTAAAACGCGTTCAGAGTACTACAAGTATAGAAAAAATCATTACTCAGAATCCATCTATATTTTTTAAAACGCTTCAAGAAGACAAAATTTACAGAAAGATCATCACTCAGAATATATCTACAATATTTGAAACGCTTCCAGAAGACTAAAATTACAACAAAAGATTATTACTCACAATGTTTCTATAATATTTAAAACGCTTTCAGAAGACTAAAATTACAACAAAAGATCATTACTCTCAATGTTTCTATAATATTTAAAACGCTTTCAGAAGACTAAAATTAGAGAATGCTCATTACTCAAAATGCATCTAAAATGTTTAGAACGCTTCCAGATGACTAAAATTACAGAAAGATCATCACTCAGAATACATCTATAATGTTTGAAACGCTTTCAAAGGACTAAAATCAGAGAGATCATTACTCAGAATCCATCTATAACGCTCAAAACGCTTCCAGAATAATAAAATTAAAGAAATATCATTAATCAGGATGCATCTATAACGTTTATTTCACTTTCAGACGACTAAAATTAGCGAATGCTAATTACTCAGAATGCATATATAACGTTTAAAGTGCTTCCAGAGAAATTAAATTACAGAATTCTCATCACTCACAACGCATCAATAATGTTTAAAACGCTCCCAGAAGGCTAAAATTATAGAAAGCTCATTACTCAGAATGCATATATAACGTTTAAAACTCTTCCAGAAAACTAAAATTAAAGAAAGATCATTACGTAGAACGCATTTATAATGTTTATAACGCTTTCACTAAAAAAAAAATACAAAAAGCTAATTAATCAGAATGCATCTATAACGTTAAAGATGCTTCAAGAAAACTAAAATTATAGAAAGTTCATTACTCAGAATGAATCTATAATGTCTAAAACTCTTCCAAAAGAATAAAATTACAGAAAGATCATTACTCAGAATGCATCTAGAATGTTTAAAATAATTTCAGAGGGCTGAAATCACACAAAGCTCAATACTCAGAATGCATCTACAATGTTTAAAACGCTTCCAGAAGACTAAAATTACAAAAAGATCATTACTCAGAATTCATCTACAATTTTTAAAACGCTTCCAGAATACTAAAATTACAAAAATATGATTACCTGGAATTCATCTATAATGTTTAAAACACTTTCAGTGGAGTAAAATTACCACATCGGCCACCACTACTCTACTGTACAGTACATTAATTCAAATACTGTATAGTGTATATGTTTATTGGTAAGAGATTTAAGAACAAGATGATGTACCCAGGGCAGTCATGGAGGTAAGATCTACCATGACTATGTGTTCTAGAGCTTTAAAATCTGCAACAAACCCCAATATTGTATGACAAGTTCCCGCTTGACATTAGAAAGACCCATTATATACAGTACACTATATAGTCTTTCAAGAATGAAGACTATTGTTTTCCAAATGTTATAATAGTGTGGCTTTGATAATCACCACAGAATATACCCTATGATTCTCCAAACATATCTTGAGGGCCTGCAGTGCACCAAAACTTTTTCAACCTGACAAGGACCAGAAAGGCAGTCTTCTAAAAAGAAAAGGTAAAGCTCATTGATGAAGTAAAGTCTATAATTTGCACATGATCCAAAGTATATCTTCCTGGTTTGCATAATTTTCCTTTCTTGTAGCCTAGCTTCATGATATTATACATTAAAGTAATTTGCAAAATAATGCTAATTTAAATGTTGAATTACACAGACTGCCTTAAACACTTTATGTTTTCTAAAAGCAGATGCAATGTTGGCTGAGAAAAATGTGCACATTTAGGATGCACTAAGTTTCTGTTTTTTCTATGACTTAAGGGACTTCAATGCAGGCCCTGTGGGGGTGTCAAGAGGTGGGGGAAAGCCATTAGTCAGATAAGGACTCTAAATACTAGGTTAAAAAGCAACCCCGAAATTTCTATGACCTGCAGGCCGCTAGGTTAGGTCAAGGTTCAGGGAGCCACTATACCATGCTAGGATAGAATTCATCGCTATAATCCTCATTACTGTATTTTTGTCTTCTATACATATTTATGGACTACTGCCAATGACATCCATGAATACAGTAATGTATTTTGTCAAACTGCTCACTGGGTGAATTATGCATTTCTGCCGATTATCATTAGACAGGAGGGTATCGGATGATACCGTGGATTCACGCAACTAAGGGAGCAGTTACTATGATAGGTTAGGTTAAATTCGGCAGTGTTAATTTAGATAATGGCGTACCAAGTATCTAGATGTTCCATTTGCTCTATGAATAATGTATGCCATAATGGTAATAAATGCTTATCAGTTATAAAATTATACCCTATTACACTGCATGAAGGTTAATAGGAACTCTCCCACCAAATACTAAAACATTTCTTATCCTTTCACTGTTCCTCAATTGTTGGAAAGTACTGTTAGGGCGATTATTCCCTCTGTGTCACTCAGCCAGAGAGTAGGTATAAGGAAACATAATGATGATAATTAGAAAAAAAAAAAAAAAAAATTGGCTGTTCATGGGCAAGAGCCCTAGTCATGCCTAATGGGGCAAGGCGATCTCAATCAATCAATCAGTCATGCTAATGCTTGAGAGGAACAGATTAAAAAACACGATTGAGTACAATTAAGGAAATTTCAGTAAATTATCATATTCTCATGGATATGTTTCATTCTTGACCCCACAAATTAAGACTGGGATATTTTTTGAAATTTCCATATATAATTATTTATTATGAACAACAAGACTTGTATAGCGAATAACATTCCTTTTTCAAGTGACAAAATTGACAGTTTTTTTTTGTTGGAAATATCTACTTTTGTCTCAGGTTTATCAGAATAATAAACATCTTATTATTTTAAAGTTCTCTTGAGTCTTGTTCATCATTTCAGTATCAAATGCAAATGGTGAACGTATTTTCTCTATTGTAAACTAATATGCAATAGATGTTTTCCTGGTTTTTCCATTGCATAAGGCAGTGCTACTCAACTGGTGGCCTGCGGTCCGAATCCAGACGTTCTGAGTGTTGTGCTTGGGCCCCAGGCCACAGGAGGAGAAAATCAAGAAATATTGATATTAAATCCATATTTTCACTATCCACAGATGGCGCCCTATCCAGGGTTGGTCGAAAGAGAAGATTAGTTGCAAGATTAAAAGAAGATAATCCCGACATGATAACATACCACTGCATAATCCACCAATCAGTATTGTGTGCCAATCTGGGAGATGAGTTTGGTGAAGTCAAGGGGGATATTATGGAGGTAGTAAATTTTCGTCAATCAACGTCGGTACTACAACATCGTCTTACACCGATTTTTTTTTTCTTTTTTTTTTTTTGCGAGGTCATTGAAAGCTATTATGATTTACTTGTGCACAACAAATTGAGATGGCTAAGCAAGGGAAGAGTTTTTGGGGTGATTTTGGGCAATTAAGAAGGAGTTACAGAGTTTCCTCGAGGATCAAAACAGTATGAGGGCAAAGATATTTCCTGAATTTGTGTAAGAATACAAGAAAATGAAAACTGTTGGATTTTTGATAGACATAGTGTTACATCTGTATGGTCTTAATGTCAAACTGCAAAGGGAAGAAACACCATCTTCCACTTTATCTCTGCAATTCGAGCTATCCAGAAAAAGAAAATTGTACTTTTTTATAACGATATTCAGAGGCCACTTTTGCATTTTACCAATCTTTTGAAACAGATACTAAATATGTCCAATCTATTGAGAGGGTGATCAAGGATTTAAAGGTACGCTTTGATAACAATGTTCTTGGAAAACAGTTGCTGCTGTTCATTCCAAACCCTTTTCTTGTGACATATATCACATCATTTTTGGTCAAAGACAAACTCCTCTACAAATGGGCAGATTCTGCAAAAATCCCACTGGAACTTATGGACTTTTAAGAGAATTAAGAGCTGAAACTCTGTGATTGTGCTCCAGAAACATTTTGGTCAATGGAAGGATCGCCCACTAATTTTCCTAATGTTCCTCGGATTAGCAGAGCAAATTCTCACAATATTTAGTTCCACTTACTGCTACAAGTCTGCCTTCTCAACTATGAACTTCGTAAGAACATGTTCCGCTCCTGAGTGACCATTGAACACATCCACAACTGTCTTTGACTCAATTTAAACCAAGATTTCTGAAACTGGTAAGAACTAAGTGCAATTTCCTTCATTAAAGTCTTGCTATGGTGTTGAATTTTTTTCATTTGAAAATTCTTCATTTATTTTTGAGAGGAAAACCTTCATAGCCTTTTATGTTTTCATATCCTGTTCTCAGATTGGGTGTTTTATTTTGATGATTTCTTGTAATAACAATTTCCGGACCCATGCATACATTGGAACTTGTCTAACTGGACCTTTGCTCATAATAGCTGCTCATAGCGTTGGCATTGTGATTACACCAGATCTAATCCTTCCACGGAAATGCTGGCGTCTGTAAACAAAGACATTTCCATTCAATACCAGGCTTATCAGCAACATAAGAAGGCAAGGTTGCATATGATAAGCTAAAAGAAATTCGATGGGCTATCTGAGTTATACAGAGGCAGATTATACAACAGAGAGTTCCTTTGGGTATAAGTAATTAACCCAATTTAGAAGAAGAAAAGAGATGAATTTAGAAGAATACATAAGGAAACTTATCAACTAGCTTACATGTCTGTGAAGCTCATAGCTGATGAAAATAATCCTTCTGAATATTGTTTTTCATATGGACACCTACAAGTTACAATTTTAAGCTATTATTATAAACACAACACGATTAGGTCAAGTAAATAAATCACACAAAAAATAATATTGGCCTTTTATGGGAAATGTTGAGTAATCATAAGAAACATATTTTACTTACTAAATATTGCTTACATTTATGTAAGATTATTTCAGATATAACCTTCAAAATTATGAATTTCTGTACGTTACCAATATATGATTTTTGTCTTGAAAATCATATTAAAATTTTGTTCATAAAATGCTTCAAAATATTCATTATTGCACCTAAATCGTACCAAACGCCCGGGATGTCATAGGGCCAGAAATGTTATTCATAGAAAAGTACACCTTCTTATCAATATTATGTTTTCATTAAAAACCAAAATAAGTGATATTCTGCCTTACTTACCTGACTTTAAGTGATGCTTTTCTGGTCCTTTACTGCAGGGAAACCCTCCCTACTCCCTTCAAGGTCTACACGTCCAGGTTACCGTATTCATTCCTAGGTATTTTGCATATCATACTGCGTAGTTTGTGTTTATTGTCAAATCCACATTATTGAAACACTTAAAAAACGAGAAAGTCTTAAGTTTCCTCTTCAGTCTTTCGGATGTCTAGTGCGAACTTACTGTATTTTCTTGGGGCCTTATACATGAAAGATCTAGAACCTAGAGAACACATATATTTTGGTTCCAATAATTAGAAACAATCCGTTACTCTTTTCTACACGATACGTTGGCTGCACAATATGTAGCAACTTTCTTTGATATTTTAGACTTCCGGATCGGATAGATTTATGAGTGGGACATTCTTTATCAGTTTTGCACGTTGGTTAGATTATAGTAGAAAGCGTTGCAGTAGCCAATCCTTCTTTATAAGAACAGTGTTTTTAAGATGATATCCAACGGTTCTTGCTACACAATTCATTTTCGGTCACAAACTGTTGTTACTAGTATTTAGTAGTTTCTTCAGATCTTGTCAATAATATTTTATTCGATCACTAAAACACTGTTTCATCAACCCCCTTTCTCTATTGATTGTAAACTAATTTTTATCTTATTGCTATTTTTCTATATATGCAAGGGCTCAAAATCTCTCATATAGAAAATAAAAAAATATACTTCAAAAAATAGGAAGATTAAGAGAAATAAGATAGAGCTTTAATAACAGCAGCTCAGTCCCAATCAAGTTTCATTTTAACTACTTCATTACAACTACTCTCTACTGGTCCAGGCCTGAAAACATCTAACTTTAAACAACTGAACATCAAGTCATCATCCTTGTACCCTCAAGCAAGAGAACTCTAACCCAAGAAAGTGGAACTGCATGGTATAGAGGGTATGGCACTACCCAAGACTAGAGAACAATGGTTTCATTTTGTAGTATCCTCCTGGAAGAGCTGATTATCATAGCTGAAGAGTCTCTTCTACCTTTACTAAGAGTAAAATAGTCCCTGAACATTTCCAGTGCAGT
>NW_027169799.1:162500-170000 GCF_036898095.1 Palaemon carinicauda | reverse complement strand
TTTTGGTGCAACAAGCCCGGGCATTTCCAAAACCAGTGTAATGCTCGTAGGATGTACCTAGAGCGAAATAATCAAGGTCCTGTAGCAAAGGTTAGTGATAAGTCAGAGGTTAGTAGCCGTAGTCCTGTAGACAGACTTGTAGTAGATAGTAGTTAAGTAAATAGTAGTAAGCCTAATGTTTCTAATCCCCAATCATGACTCAAATACAACAAATATGTGTGGCCTGGAAAGTTGATTTTTTACTCTCGCATTGTCTAAGAGAATATTTTTAGGGACACTGGTTCTGCCAGGTCATTAGTCCTGAAGATGGCTCTAAATGGTTTTGAAAAATATACTGGAAATTTTGTATTGTTGGGAGGTTTTCCGGATTCAGTTGTGTCTTTTCCAGGATATGATCACATCACTGAGTTGGCTGTGGTGGATAGCCTACCTATTCTGGGTATTGATGGTACCCTGGGAAATGATATGCTGGATAGTGAAGGACGAGAGCTGTTCCCTATATTATCAGTAAATGCTAGTCCCGTGGCTGTTATGACTCACTCCGCAGCAAAAGCTGCTAATTCACTTGATGTGGATAGCGATGATGACTTGATGTTAAAAAGTTTAGAGTTAGATGTTTTCAGGCCCGGACCAGTAGAGAGTAGTTGTAATGAAGTAGTTAATATGAAAGTTGATTGGGACCGAGCTGCTATTATCAAAGCTCAAAAGGGGGAATTTGATTTTGATTTGGACGATGTTGAGGATCTGCCTAAACCTAGGTTTGGAGTTGTAAATGGCTTATTATATAGGTTTAGTCATCCCGCATCTGATAATTTGAATAAAACTGGTCGGGTAGAACAGACTGTGGTACATTCTCGATTTAGAAATTCTGTTTTGGAGTTAGCTCATACTTTTTTTTCAGGTCATTTGAGTGTGTTAAAAACTTTTCATAGCCTGGCTAGGTATTTTTGGTGGCCTGAAATTATATTGAGTGTGAAGCAGTTTATCAGAGAGTGTAAGACTTGTCAGGTTATGGGTAAACCAAATCAGGGGATCCTTAAAGCCCCATTGCATCCCATACCTGTTAGAGGTGATCCTTTTTCTGAGTTAGTAATTGATGTGGTAGGTCCCTTACCCAAAACTAAAAAAGGTTACGTATATTTACTAACTATCATAGATAGAGACTCTCACTTTCCTGAAGCTATACCTATGAGGCATATTGCTTCCAAAGCTGTCTTTGAAAAATTAATGAATTTCTTTTCCACGTATGGTCTCCCTCGTGTAATTCAGACTGACTGTGGGACGAATTTCATGAGTAAGGTATTTAGGGCTAAGTGTGCTGAACTGGCCATTCAGCATATTACCAGTATACATTATCACCCGGAGAGTCAAGGTGTGGTGGAAAGGTTCAACCAAACCCTCAAGTCTGTCCTGAAGAAACATTGTTATGATCACGATAGTGACTGGGACAAAGCCCTCCCTTTGATCCTCTTTGCTATCAGGAATCACCCTAACTCTTACAATGGTGTAGCTCCTTTCGAGTTGGTAATCATGCACATGGTCCGTGGACCATTGGAGATTGTTTTTGAAATGCTCAAGTCCAACCGGAAGGAGGAAATAAATGTAAAAGGGTTTGAGAAGACTTGAAGGGAAGAAGGGTTAGTGCCTGGAAGTTTGCTTGGGAAAATTTGGAACGGTCCCAGTCAGTAATGAAAAACAGCTTTGACAAAAAGGTAAGGGTATGCTCATTTGAATCTGGGAGTTGGTTTTTGTGCTGAGTATGGACCCATATAGTTTCCTCGAACCAAGATATAAGGGCCCTTGGAAACTTTTGGGGAAACTGTCAGAGGTTAACTATGAAATTGAAATTCCCGGTTCAAGCCATAAATGTAGAATATTTCATGTTAATCGTCTGAAACCTTATATTGGTAAGCAAGGTGATCCATTAGCGATAGTGTCCGAGCCTGTGTCTGTGGTATTGGATGTGTCTCCCGAGGACTGTGACGAGTTAGGGTGTCAGTTTCCTTCGGATGCATTGGGTGAATATATGCAAAATTTGGAGATGTTAAAAGTAGGTTAGATCATTGAGATGTTAACAAACGGGAAGATGTACTTAATTCAATTTATTCCTTTTCAGATCTTTTTCAGGATGCTCCAGGTAGGACAAATATTTTAAGTCATGACGTTGATGTTGATGATGCTTCCCATGTGAAGCCGAGTCCTTACCGGCTCAACCCAGTAAAATGGGATTTGGTAAGTAAAGAGATAGATTATATATTAAAACATAACCTTATTTAACCATCAGTAAGTCCCTGGAGTTCTCCTATTGTACTAGTAAAGAAAGCACACGGTATGTTTTGCATATGTGTGGACTACCGTAAAGAGAACGCCCATACGAAAAATTCTTTTCCTCTTCCTCGTATTGATGATTGTCTGGATCGGATTGTTTCTGGCTAATTTATTTCAAAGTTGAATCTTTTAAAGGGTTATTGGCAGGTTCCATTGTCCGAAGGAGCTCGTGAAATATCCGCCTTTGTCACTCCGTGGCCTATACGAGTGTAAGGTTATGCCTTTTGGAATGAAAAATGCTGCATGTACTTTTCAAAGGCTCATGAATAGGGTGATTTGTGGGTTGAAAGGAGTGGAAATTTATATTGATGACTTGATAGTATATATTAATGACTGGGATACTCACATGTTAAGGTTACGTAAGGTTTTTGAAGCCCTTAGGTCTGCAGGGTTAGTTGTTAATTTGTCTAAGTCCGAATTGGGTCAGGCCAAGGTTTATTTGGGTCATAAGGTTGGTTTAGGTCACTGGCTCCGAAACAAGCTAATCTCGAGGCCATTATAAATTTGAAATGGCCTGGTAATGTTAGAGAGGTAAGAAGAGTGCTAAGTATGACGGGTTATTACCGCAGATTTGTGCGTAATTACTCTGATCTTGATCAGCCTCTTACTAGTTTATTAGAAAAAGGAAAAAATTTCTGGTGGTCGGATCAGTGTGAAGAACCTTTTAATAAACTTAAATCAGTATTAATTACTAACCCCATTTTGACTTCCACAGATTTTCAGAATCCTTTTATTATAGCAGTAGATGCCAGTGACGTTGGCATTGGAGGTGTCCTTTTTCAGGGAAAGGAGGACGGCGTTCATCCTATATCTTACTATAGTGAAAAGCTTCTGGCAGCTGAAAAACGTTACTCCACTATAGAAAAGGAAGCTCTCTCTTTGGTCCAAGATCTTAACTATTTCAAGCCGTATGTGACAAATTTTTCTTTCCTAATTGAGAAATGGACGGATCACAATCCTCTGGTTTTCATCGAGCGGATGAAGGGAGCGAACCAGATGATTTTGTGCTGGGCTCTTTTTCTGCAGGAATTCAATTTGTTCATAAAACATGTTAAAGGGACTGACAACAAAATTCCTGATACCTTTTCTAGAATCTAGTGTACTAGTTTGATCCTTCTCATATGCCACCTTGCTTGTTTCTCCATTTGAGGTTGTATCAAAAAAAATATTTTAGGATGTAGTTCTGTTTAAATAATAGCTTTGTACATAAAGTTTAGGAGTCTTTCTTTCAGTGGTATACACTCTAGTGTTTTATAAAGGTTCCCCTAGATTAATTTTTGATTTGTTCCGATATACTAAGACCTCTGATTGTATAATAATATATATATATATCTCTTTTTGGATTATGATGCCGGTGTACTGTAGGTTAAGGTATAAGTCTGTGGGCGTACTGGTAAGTTTATTTAGGTTTAGTTAGGTCTGCTTCCATAAAGTTGGAGATTATTGACGAAGTACGGTAATATTAGATCTTTAAAATAATAGTATATAAAGCTCTTTTGTTAGTATTTTTTAGGGGTACTTTGTGTTTGGTGTTAGGTTTATTATGTATTACTTATTGTTCTTACTTCACAGGTACATTTCCATTTATATATAAAGAAAATTATAATTTTCCTGTTTAAATTCTTTCTTTTTTTTTCGGGGAGGAAGGTACTATGTATTAACGTAACTTTTTATTTGATTTTTATCAGCCTTGTTTCTGCTTTTATTTGTTTTATGTAAAATTAGTATAAAACTTTTATTTACAAGGCTGTAATTTTAAATTTAGATTTTTGCTGTTGAAGTGCTACTTTCACCTCCTCCCCACTCATTTAATGATTTATAAGTTTCTAGTTTAAGGCTTTGTTTTATTTCTGTGTTTTCCGAATCCTTGGCAGAAAGAGACGCCGGAGTTTACCAGTGAGGAACTCGTTTGTTAAAGTGAACAGTCTGAGCTCAAGGTTTCCAAGACATACATCAGCAGCTGGCTTGGGGGGCTATTACGAGGATTGCACCACCAACTTTCAACGTCTTTTAGCAGGTGTATTTCTGCCACCTGCGGTATTTTGCAGTTCCTGCATGTTCTCTTCTGCAGTCCGCAGGGCCGACGCATAGATCCCGGCTTTGAAGTGGACTCGGGTGAGACACCCCCGTCGATGCATCCTCGACATGGTCAGCTGCAGGAGCCTTGGAGCTCGTTGGTGTCAGGTAGGATCCTTTATTACCCTTTCTTTTTGCATTGGGACTATATCTCCCTGCCTTTGGTGAGGAGTCCTATGGAGCTGTACTCCCTACAGTAGCAGAGTGCCAGTGGAGCCGCTACCTTATTTGGAACTGTGGGTGTCTTTCTCCAGCCTCAAAGAGTGTGAGAATATTTATGCATTTTGTGGTTTTTAGTTTTTAATTTTTTTCTTTGACTCTCTCTAGTTGAGAGTGTAGTGTTTCCCGTCGGGGAATTTTATCAATTGTCAACTTTGTGTTTACTTATTTAAATATTTGACTCTCTCTCGTTGAGAGTGTGATGAATTTTGTCATTAATTATTTAATTGTTAATCGCTAATTATTAGTTGTTAAGCTGTTAATTGTTAATTATAAGTTGTTAAATTGTTAGGTAGTCACAAGGTTGGCTTTTCTAAAAATTGTTGTTAATAATATTGTTAATTTTCCCAAGTGTTTTCGTTACCACTGACCAATGTTTATGTTGGATATTACTTTTATCACTGACCTCTCTTATCGTGCAATAAGAACTTGCACCACAGCCCGACAAGGGTCGTAACAATATATAACATGGCGATTTGTAGTAGCAAAACATTCATGCACATTTTATACAATAATTGTACCTACAAGTGAATGATATCTTAGTTATAGAGATTAATTTCACAAAACCATTTGATAGTGTGATCCATATCTCTAACATGGACAAACATTGTATTGTCATCATGAGCACCTCTGAGACTTTCCTTATGTTGCTCAATTCTCTTTTCAAGAGTTTTAGCAGTCTGACCCATATAGAATTTTCCACATGAATTGCATGGAATACGATATACACATCGCTTGGTAATGTCAGGAGAATTCTTTTTAAGGGCTATTTTTATTATATTGCTATTCTTAAATGTTGCATTAGCATTGAAATTTTTTAACCGTTGTGAATTTTCTTTATACGAATGACTATATGATAATGCAAGTAGATTTTGTGTATTATAGTTTTCCCTGTTGTCATTACCGATGACAGACTTTTTCTTGTAGTTGTTCTTAGTGCATCATTTAATATTATTTCTTGGTACTAAAATGACTTACCTGTAGTCCCAATCTCATTCATTTCCTCATCAATATTTTCATGGTTGCAAACTCCCGATGCTCTTAAGAAACATAGACGTAAAAGCTGATCTCATAACTTTGTCAATTTGATTTGAATATGCAAAAATATTCGTTGGCTTTCTATATACACTAAACACAAGTCTATTATTACACCTGTATATACGACAGTCTAAAAAAGGTAAGATATAATTGTTTTTCAACTCCATAATAAAATCTGGTGACGTTACCAAACATTTTGATCTAGGAAAAAGTGGTCCAAGTTTTCATTTCCTGCCCACACACATACAGTATGTCGTCAATGTAACGAAACCATTATACATTATTATGCATGATGTTATATAATATTTTGCTTTTAAAAATTCATAAATAAATTGCTAAGTAGTTTAGATAAGGGGTCTCCTAAGGCCATACCAAAAGTTTGTACATAAAATTTTTCATTGAATTAAAATTTGTAATTATTTTATACAGAGCTTGATTAATTCTATTGAGGTAATGTTGGAAAAGGGTAAATTCAAGTGCCTATTATCTAAGGTATCAATAGAAATTCCAGCACACCATAAATAAGTACTTTAGTGAATAGTGAAACAACTTAAAAGCTAACAATTCTTGAAGTACTCTTAATCTGTACATTATTCAATTTGTTAATCAGGTCTACATTGTTTTTTTTACATTTGAATCTGAGATGGCGCCAACTGAAGGGTTAAGAATATTAACAAGGTACTTTGATAGTTCATATACTTCTTAACCTACAGAATGTTGGTAATGTTGGTAAGACTGTAGAAACCATTTTTTATTAAATCTTGATTTATTTTCAATAACTCTGAATTCCCCCCTCCTCTCCCCCACCTATCCTCTCTCCCAATACTGAAGCTGTAGCTGTAGCCGTCCTCTTCTTGCTTTAGAAAGCGTGTATTTTAGGTCTTAGCGGATCTACGGTCTGACATATCCCCAGACGGGGTGGTTTAGATATCCCTGCTGCCTGTCAGATTGCCACGTACTATGGAGAGAATGAAGTTCATCAGGGTAGATTAGCAGCCGAGTAAAGGTATAGACCTCTCTCTCTCTCTCTCTCTCTCTCTCTCTCTCTCTCTCTCTCTCTCTCTCTCTCTCTCTCTCTCTCTCGGATGATGGTGCCAACAGTTCACGAGGACCAAATCCTCCTGCTGTTCAGCTGTCTTGCGGGGGCCACTCGCCATGATACGTCTTGTACGTCTGGTTGTGCCCTATACACTCTGCGAAGGGCCTAGAAACGCCGCCTGGTTTGGCCCCACTTTTAGTGAAGATCCTAGTTTTCATCTGCCTGACCTCAAGACATCTAATCATGATATTCTATGGGGATTTAAACCACAGTTTCAAGTATTACTTTGTATTTAATCAATGTTAAACTAATTTATTGCAAGACCAACAGTAAAGGAAAGAAAACGGCTCAGTGTATCTATCACATCTGTTAACATTAATCTCCCTGAAGACTTATACATTTGATAAATTAAATGAAAGGAAAGATTTGAATTAACTTTGTTTAAATGGTTTTCCAATAGCTCAAATTTATTTTAAGACTTAAAAATAAATGTGGAGCATCATTCTCATTAAATATTTCTGGAAGCTTCACATATAATTAGATACATACATATGAATAGATACAATTATACCATATATATGCACTCATAAATATATATATATATATATATATATATATATATATATATATATATATATATACATGATGAATATATATCACTAACACTCGTAATTTCAATCAATGTAAATATCACACACAATGGCATTAATACCTAATTCTATCTTGGGACTATATATCCACTGGAATTCATTTTATGGTAACAGCTTCTGGCTGGGTGTAGATTCGAACCCCTGCCTATT
>NW_027169799.1:142500-155000 GCF_036898095.1 Palaemon carinicauda | reverse complement strand
TACTTCTTGTCTTGGGACTCGGTCCTAAGCCTTTTCAAGGTCAATATATACCACATGCAGGACTCTTTGCTTTTCCCGGAATTTCTCCATTAGTTGCCTCAGACAAAATACACCATCTGTTGTTCCCCTCCCCTTCATGAATCCCATCTGCTCTTTACCTATTTCTACTTGTTCTGTGTGTATATATATACATGTATATATATATATATATATATATATATATATATATATATATATATATATATATATATATATATATATATATATATAAATATATATATATATTTATATATATATATATATATATATATATATATATCTATATATATATAGATTTATATATATATATATGATAAATTTTTGCACATTTAAACGTGTTTCTTTCATATTTCAAATAAGCCATATATATTAATACATTAAAGTCTGAATTCTCTTAACGACATCGGGATCAGAGCCCCAGGCAGAACCGCCCAAAGACTATAATATCGGACCGGCGGGGATTTTAGAACCCTCGTCCAGGATATCTGTATGCCAGTGACCATACCACTCAGCCATGAAGAAAGATAAAAGTCAATGACAATTCTTCTGTACATATACCTGTCAAATTCAGGTTTTCTGTACTTAGAATTGAAATCAACCAATTTTCACCATCGTAGCTAATTGGTAGGTTTGGGACTTGGCATTCGATTAATGATAAATTTTTGCACATTTAAACGTGTTTCTTTCATATTTCAAATAAGCCATATATATTAATACATTAAAGTCTGGAATCTCTTAACGACCTCGGGATCAGAGCCCCAGGCGGAACCGCCCAAAGACTATAATATCGGACCGGCGGGGATTTGAACCCTCGTCCAGGATATCTGTATGCCAGTGACCATACCACTCAGCCATGAAGAAAGATAAAAGTCAATGACAATTCTTCTGTACATATACCTGTCAAATTCAGGTTTTCTGTACTTAGAATTGAAATCAACCCATCTTCACCATCGTAGCTAATTGGTAGGTTTGGGACTTGGCATTCGATTAATGATAAATTTTTGCACATTTAAACAAGTTTCTTTCATATTTCAAATAAGCCATATATATTAATACATTATATATAATATATATATGTATATATATAATATATATACATAATATATATATATATATATATATATATATATATATATAAATATATATATATATATATATATATATATATATATATATATATATATATATATATATTGTTACCGGCGGGCCTACCTTCAAATACCAATAAGGCATTGTTGCTTAATTTAAGGTGGCCGCAAGTAAACTGCCTTACGGCTTTATTTTTACCAGGTTACTGAAGTACACCCAAAACATCAGATTGGTAAACAAGAAAATAATCAAGAACAATCATAAACAAAAGAGGGTAAAAAGAACCTTGGAGACGTCAATGATAATTTATTATACAATATATATATATATATATTTAAACAAACACTCGGCAAAGCTGCTCATGTAAACAAAATAGAAAATTACTTGGAAAACACTCTAATTTCATTTACTCAGTTATATAAATAATAAAGAGAACTTTCAGGACACAGACGGAAAACATACCACACTGAAAACATTTGGAAGGGAGAAGAGTACTAGTAAGAGGTATAGAGGCACAAAAGATTCATATACTATCACCCACTTTCGTCATCTCAAAATAACTTGTCAATATAGAAAAAGTAATAAGAAAGTTTAGAGCCTAGTTAAGTACATATATTCCCTACCTACCTAAACACCTTTCGTGACCGAGAAATACACACATATATATAAAAAAAACACACATTATATTAACGAAATTTCGTCCTCCGATGGTACTCATGAAGTGATAATTTTAGAGTCGACTTGATACATAAAAAGGCACAAGGAATGCTCTGACAAGCCTTAACAGTACCTGTCACAAGACCTCACAGGGTCCAGAACGCTATCGATCTATTGCCGATCCTTGGGGTTGCTCACCAGCACAAACCGTCCTCCTAAACCAAGGGATACATAACTCCCAGCACAACACAACCCTCTTCACTAAGGGATAAGCAGTGGCACCAAACCATACCTGTTTTTCAGGCCTCCCCGGGCCAAACGCTAGCGAACTATGGTCGTCCAAGTTAGCACCAACTGCTGCTGCTGCTGCTGAAGTATTGATCCTGGATTACGGTTATCAGACCGCTGATGAGCACTAGCGTTCTTTAGCACAATATGTGGACTCCTCTTAATCAAAATTATTTACCCTCCACCTTGACTCCCATTCCAGTCACATGGAAGTCCAACTCACCATTAACATAACATGGAAAACAGAAAAGGGGCAGGAATTAATAACTGAACCTAAATACCTTCTTTACCAGCCCGCAGATGGCATGCTGGTGCACACTAAAGAAAAGCAACTTTTAACTTTGAAAATATGAGAGCAATATGTTACAATTATTACTCAAAAGGTAGAATTACGTTACAGCCCCACCCTACCAAGAAATTTTTACGCAAGAAAAAATTTACATTAAAATAGTGAAGCAATCAAACAACTTGACAGGGGGCACAAAGCAAAGCTCTGAATAACTAGGTTCAATAGAGTTTAGAGATAATCAAAAAATTGTAAGTCCTGCAAAGGAAGATTGAACAAATGTCATCAGTCATTTCCCGGACCCCATCTTCTCCCTTTCCTAACCAACTATCTAAACATAAACATACTTATCAAAAATTATCAAAAAGAAATTTTCCCAGCACCAAATTGACAAAAATACCCTGAAATAAAGGTACCCAAATGCTAAACCTAACTTAAACTTAACATAAGCATCAGCCAGGGGATGGTTTGTTCTTTGTTACCAGGAGTCCATCCCCCTGGCACATGCTGAAAACCTACAGGGGTGCAGCCCAATCTAGAGCTGTACCCATGTTTACACAAGATTCTGTCCAAAGTCTTTCCTTGGTACAAAACCTTTCCTCGGCGCTTTCACCTTTATGGCTTCTTCATATTTAAACACAGAAGGTTTACAAGATCATAAACCCCAATCCTGAGAAAAAAACAAAAAAACAATGCATTAAAACAAAGAAATAATATTTAATAAACATACAAATAAATCCCGTTTTTGTATTAACAAAAGGCCTTTTCTCCTTACTGTAAATTACAAAAACAATAAAAGACCTGTAACAGAGAGCCTGTTATCTTGACAGGGCATCAGGGATGATATTCTCTCTTCCAGCGATATGCTGAATTAGTAGATCCCACTCCTGGAGACGAAGGCTCCACCTAAGGAGACGGTTATTCTTATTTTTAAAGAAATTCAAGAAGACCAGCGGATTATGATCCGTTCTTACCACAATAGGTCCTGTGCTACCACTTAGGTAAACCTCAAAGTGCTCCAAAGATAAAATGAGTCCTAAAGTCTCCTTTTCAACCGTTGAATATTTTTGCTGAGCTGTAGACAGTTTCTTTGAAAAATACGCCACCAGATACTCTTCACCATCACAACCTTGTGATAATACCGCTCCAACACCCACGTCGCTAGCATCCACAGCCAAGCAAAAAGGTTCCTTAAAATTCGGAGTTTTAAGTATTGGAGTATTAATCATGGTTGACTTCAACTTATCAAAAGCATCCTGACATTCTACAGTCCAGCAGAAACGCTGACCTTTCTTAAGCAAGCTGGTCAGTGGATTAGCCACATCTGCAAAGTTCAATACAAACCGCCTATAATAACCCACCATCCCCAAAAATCGGCGAATACCTCTTCGATTCTCTGGTACCTGAAAATCGAGGATTGACTGAATATTTACCGATTTTGGGAGAATTTTGCCATGCCCCACCTCATGACCTAAATAGATTATTTTGGCTTTTGCAAAATCACACTTGTTTAAATTAATCACCAGACCAGCTGCACGCAGCCTCTCAAACAAACATTCCATGTTTTTCAAATGAGACTCCCAACTATTACTGTAAACTACAAGGTCATCTATGTAGACAACTACCCCCTCTAACTTATCAATCACTTGATTCATCAACCTCTGGAAAGTGGCAGAGGCATTTTTCATACCAAAAGGCATGACATTGCATGAATACAAACCTTCCGACGTAACAAAAGCTGATATTTCTTTAGCCCTTTCTGTTAATGGACCTTGCCAATAACCCTTTAAAAGATCAAACTTACTTATGTACTTGGCAGCGCCGACATCATTTATGCAATCTTCCACCCTGGGCAGAGGAAAACAATCGGACTCAGTAACTGCATTTACCTTACGATAGTCGAAGCACATTCTTTGTCCTCCCCCTTCCTTTTTGACTAGCACTACTGGAGAACTCCACGGGCTGAAACTCCTTTGAATTAGATCATGACATAGCATGTACTCTACCTCTTGCTTAATGATGTCCCTTTTGGATGGATTCACTCTATATGGATGTTGTTTAATGGGACGAGCATCTCCCACCTCTACATCATGCATAAGTAGACTGGTTAGTCCTGGAACGTCCTGAAATAAAACCTCGAACTTTGTTATCAAGTTCATTATCTCCTTGGATTGGGTGGCACTTAAATGATCCAACATCCTGGGTAGATTTCTCAAAGCTACGGAATTTCCCAGCAAACTCATACTGGAAGTTTCACCAAATTCTTCTTTCTCCTCCACCTTGGCTAAAGACAGAACTGGTCGGATGGTTTCCCTGCCCTGGTAGGCTTTTAGCATATTAACATGGCATACTTGAGTCTTCTTCCTCCTGTCAGGGGTTTCAACAACATAGTTTAGGTCATTCACCTTCTTTAAGATCTTCCAGGGCCCCAAGAATTTGGCTTTAAATGGATTGCCTGGAATTGGAAGCAACACCAACACCTCTTCGCCAACCTGAAAATTTTGTAATTTGGTTTTCATATCATAACGCTCTTTCATTTTTCTTTGACTCACCTCCAAAGTTTTTAAAGCAAAATCCCAAGAATTGATCAACTTTTCCCTTGAATCCCTTAAAAAGTCCAGCAAATTTACCCGAGATTTTACTCCCTCCCAGTGATCCTTCACTACTTCTAAAGGTACCCTTACTTTATGACCAAAAGTTAGTTCAAATGGCGAAAACCCCATTACATCACTAGGAATAGATCTGAAAGCAAATAATAAATAAGGAATTACCTGGTCCTAATTCTTGGGTTCCTGCTGCACATACTTACTAAGCATTGATTTCAATGTTTGGTGAAATCTTTCCAGTTGTCCTTGGCTCTGTGGGTGATAAGGCGAAGAAGTTACATGCTTTATGCCTAATTCTTCCAAACCCTGCTTAAATACTTTACTTTTGAAATTACTCCCACAATCAGACTGAATTACCCTGGGTAAACCAAATTTCGAAAAGAACCCCAGCAAAGATTTAAGAACCCTCCCAGCATGTATACTCCTTAAAGGAATTGCCTCAGGATACCGTGTGGTCCTATCCATCAGTGTCAAAATATATTGATTTCCACTGCTGGTCCTTGGCAAAGGGCCAACTATATCAATTATTACCTCTTCAAAGGGTTCTCCAATGGCTGGAATTGGCTGCAGTGGTGCTTTCGGGATTTTCTGATTCGGCTTCCCCGTTGTCTGGCAGACTTGGCAGGTCTTCACATACTTCTTTACGTCTCTTCTAAGAAAAGGCCAGAAAAACATATCTGAAAGTTTTTTAAAAGTTTTATTTATACCTAGATGACCAGACAGAAGGTTGTCATGAGCTAGCTCTAATAACTTACGTCTGTAGTTTACTGGTACCACAATCTGTTCTCTCACCTCCCATGCATCTGCAGGTGCTCGTTTTGCTCTACTTATCCTTTTCAACACTCCGTCCTTCCATTCTAAATGAGGACGACTATTATCCTGACTGACTTGCTTACTCCTCTCCTTCTCAAACTCCGCCTTCTGAGTCGCCGCAAATGTATCAATTGCCCATTTACCATTCTCGTCCTCACGGAAGACAACATGGGATTTCCAGCTACACTTACCTCAAAACCATTTTTCTCAAATAATTTATCGAGCCCCATACAGTCCATCTCCCTGGACTTGCCTTGGGCTCCCGAACGCGTGACCACGAAAACAGGATTTTCAGTCTTTACCGACTTACCTTGCACCAGAGGACAATTACCTGGAGTCCGCATCTCACATTCGTTGGGCTCTATCACGTCCACTCCCTTTATGGGTAATTCATCCACAATTGCCAGACTCATGGGTCCTTTAACCCATTTAGAGTTTAACACTAACTCTACCAAGGGGCATGCCGTTACTGTTCTCGGGAATCCCCCTAGTAACACAAATTTCTCCTGTCCCTGGCTCAGTCCTTCCGGCAATACCGAACGCAAAATTATGGATTGCGCCGCTCCCGTGTCCCTTAAAAGCTTTACCCGTCTCTCTGACCTATTCTGGCCTTTGATGCTCACTACACCTTCAGAGACATACTTTTTGAAACACTCATCTGTTGCAGTCGAATCCCGACCCAACAGACCCACTGGCTTTGCTTTATCCAACCACAACCGGCACTTCTCCTTTATGTGACCTGGTTGCCCACAATGCCAGCACACCAGTTTCCCACCTCTCTTTGGTGACCCTGGCTTCTCACCTCTATCCGGTGATTCCTTTGTCCTCTTTCCAGGTGAGTGACTTGCACCTTTTCCACTTGGATTCCTTTTTGTGCCCCACTTTGCCTTATCACTGAACCGATAGTTCCCCTTGTGGGAAAGGAAAAACTCATCAGCTGCTACAGCCAAAGTATCCAAAAGATCCAACTTAAGATCCTCTAAGTGAGTTTTCAGATCAAAATTAATATTATTTTTGAATTCTTCAATGAGTATCAATTCTTTTAAAGCATCAAAATCTTCCACACCTTTGGCTTTCAACCATTCCTGAAAAGCCACTCTTTTCCTCCGTGCAAATTCCACGAAATTCTCCTCCCATCCCTTCATATTTCGAAATTTCTGACGGTAGGCTTCAGGTACCAGCTCGTACGCTTTTAAAATCAAATTTTTCACTTGGGAATAGTCAGCACCCATTTCTTCGTTCAGGGCAGCATATATTTTCTGTGCTTTACCCATTAACCTACATTGTACCAGCGTAGTCCACAGGTTTTCTGGCCATTCTACCCTATTTGCTAGTTTTTCGAACACAGTGAAAAACTCCAAGGCTTCTGTTTCCTTAAAGACAGGCATTAATTTAATAGCATTCCCTATGTTAAATTTGTTTTCGGCAGGAACTTGCCTTAGGTGGAGTACTTGTAATTCATGCTTTTCCTGTTCTCTTTCCCTTTGTAATCTTAATTGTTCCTGTTCTCTTTCCCTTTGTAATCTTAATTGTTCCTGTTCTCTTTCCCGTTCTATTCTTAGTTGTTCCTGATTAAATTTTGCTTGTAACATTACTTTTTCATGAATTCTTTCCTCTTCCCTCGTGGCTATCTGTAGTTTCATTTTCTCTATTTGCAATCTTTCCAATTCTAACCTATCCTGTACCGAAATATATTCAGTCCTATCAACACTACTTGTAGTTTCTTCTTTCCATTTCTTAATGGCCGTCACTAACTGTACTAACAGAGTCCCTTTCTTTGTTCCTGGTGCTACAGAGATATTTATGAATTTTGCAATTTCCTGCAACTCAACCTTCCTTAAATCCCCTATTTCTTCTTCCCAATCAAGATTACCTAAAAATTCTGCTACCTCAAAACCCACCGCTCCTACCGGATCTTCACCTTTGTCCGACATAGTCTCTTGTCTTAAAAATATGAAGAAAAGAAAAGCAAAGAATAGGTGTAGAATTACCCTTTTGTTTACGTCTCAATCCTTTTCTTATTTACTCTGATGCCGAACTGGAAAACCACTATTAACCAGTTCTACGGAATGTTTTTACTTGTACAGGCAAGGTCGCCAGTGTTACCGGCGGGCCGACCTTCAAATACCAATAAGGCCTTGTTGCTTAATTTAAGGTGGCCGCAAGTAAACTGCCTTACAGCTTTATTTTTACCAGGTTACTGAAGTACACCCAAAACATCAGATTGGTAAACAAGAAAAAAAAAAGAACAATCATAAACAAAAGAGGGTAAAAAGAACCTTGGAGACGTCAATGATAATTTATTATACAATATATATATATTTAAACAAACACTCGGCAAAGCTGCTCATGTAAACAAAATAGAAAATTACTTGGAAAACACTCTAATTTCATTTACTCAGTTATATAAATAATAAAGAGAACTTTCAGGACACAGACGGAAAACATACCACACTGAAAACATTTGGAAGGGAGAAGAGTACTAGTAAGAGGTATAGAGGCACAAAAGATTCATATACTATCACCCACTTTTGTCATCTCAAAATAACTTGTCAATATAGAAAAAGTAATAAGAAAGTTTAGAGCCTAGTTAAGTACATATATTCCCTACCTACCTAAACACCTTTCGTGACCGAGAAATACACACAAATATATGAAAAAAACACACATTATATTAACGAAATTTCGTCCTCCGATGGTACTCATGAAGTGATAATTTTAGAGTCGACTTGATACATAAAAAGGCACAAGGAATGCTCTGACAAGCCTTAACAGTACCTGTCACAAGACCTCACAGGGTCCAGAACGCTATCGATCTATTGCCGATCCTTGGAGTTGCTCACCAACACAAAACCGTCCTCCTAAACCAAGGGATACATATCTCCCAGCACAACACAACCCTCTTCACTAAGGGATAAGCAGTGGCACCAAGCCATACTTGTTTTTCAGGCCTCCCCGGGCCAAACGCTAGCGAACTATGGTCGTCCAAGTTAGCACCAACTGCTGCTGCTGCTGCTGAAGTATTGATCCTGGATTACGGTTATCAGACCGCTGATGAGCACTAGCGTTCTTTAGCACAATATGTGGACTCCTCTTAATCAAAATTATTTACCTTCCACCTTGACTCCCATTCCAGTCACGTGGAAGTCCAACTCACCATTAACATAACATGGAAAACAGAAAAGGGGCAGGAATTAATAACTGAACCTAAATACCTTCTTTACCAGCCCGCAGATGGTAGGCTGGTGCACACTAAATAAAAGCAACTTTTAACTTTGAAAATATGAGAGCAATATGTTACAATTATTACTCAAAAGGTAGAATTACGTTACAGCCCCACCCTACCAAGAAATTTTTACGCAAGAAAAAATTTACATTAAAATAGTGAAGCAATCAAACAACTTGACAGGGGGCACAAAGCAAAGCTCTGAATAACTAGGTTCAATAGAGTTTAGAGATAATCAAAAAATTGTAAGTCTTGCAAAGGAAGATTAAACAAATGTCATCAGTCATTTCCCGGACCCCATCTTCTCCCTTTCCTAACCAACTATCTAAACCTAAACATACCTATCAAAAATTATCAAAAAGAAATTTTCCCAGCACCAAATTGACAAAAATACCCTAAAATAAAGGTACCCAAATGCTAAACCTAACTTAAACTTAACATAAGCATCAGCCAGGGGATGGTTTGTTCTTTGTTACCAGGAGTCCATCCCCCTGGCACATGCTGAAAACCTACAGGGGTGCAGCCCAATCTAGAGCTGTACCCATGTTTACACAAGATTCTGTCCAAAGTCTTTCCTTGGTACAAAACCTTTCCTCGGCGCTTTCACCTTTATGGCTTCTTCATATTTAAACACAGAAGGTTTACAAGATCATAAACCCCAATCCTGAGAAAAAAAACAAAAAAACAATGCATTAAAACAAAGAAATAATATTTAATAAACATACAAATAAATCCCGTTTTTGTATTAACAAAAGGCCTTTTCTCCTTACTGTAAATTACAAAAACAATAAAAGACCTGTAACAGAGAGCCTGTTATCTTGACAGAGCATCAGGGATGATATTCTCTCTTCCAGCGATATGCTGAATTAGTAGATCCCACTCCTGGAGACGAAGGCTCCACCTAAGGAGACGGTTATTCTTATTTTTAAAGAAATTCAAGAAGACCAGCGGATTATGATCCGTTCTTACCACAATAGGTCCTGTGCTACCACTTAGGTAAACCTCAAAGTGCTCCAAAAATAAAATGAGTCCTAAAGTCTCCTTTTCAACCGTTGAATATTTTTGCTGAGCTGGAGACAGTTTCTTTGAAAAATACGCCACCAGATACTCTTCACCATCACAACCTTGTGATAATACCGCTCCAACACCCACGTCGCTAGCATCCACAGCCAAGCAAAAAGGTTCCTTAAAATTCGGAGTTTTAAGTATTGGAGTATTAATCATGGTTGACTTCAACTTATCAAAAGCATCCTGACATTCTACAGTCCAGCAGAAACGCTGACCTTTCTTAAGCAAGCTGGTCAGTGGATTAGCCACATCTGCAAAGTTCAATACAAACCGCCTATAATAACCCACCATCCCCAAAAATCGGCGAATACCTCTTCGATTCTCTGGTGCCTGAAAATCGAGGATTGACTGAATATTTACCGATTTTGGGAGAATTTTGCCATGCCCCACCTCATGACCTGATTAGATTATTTTGGGTTTTGCAAAATCACACTTGTTTAAATTAATCACCAGACCAGCTGCACGCAGCCTCTCGAACAAACATTCCATGTTTTTCAAATGAGACTCCCAACTATTACTGTAAACTACAAGGTCATCTATGTAGACAACTACCCCCTCTAACTTATCAATCACTTGATTCATCAACCTCTGGAAAGTGGCAGAGGCATTTTTCATACCAAAAGGCATGACATTGCATGAATACAAACCTTCCGACGTAACAAAAGCTGATATTTCTTTAGCCCTTTCTGTTAATGGAACTTGCCAATAACCCTTTAAAAGATCAAACTTACTTATGTACTTGGCAGCGCCGACATCATTTATGCAATCTTCCACCCTGGGCAGAGGAAAACAATCGGACTCAGTAACTGCATTTACCTTACGATAGTCGAAGCACATTTTTTGTCCTCCCCCTTCCTTTTTGACTAGCACTACTGGAGAACTCCACGGGCTGAAACTCCTTTGAATTAGATCATGACATAGCATGTACTCTACCTCTTGCTTAATGATGTCCCTTTTGGATGGATTCACTCTATATGGATGTTGTTTAATGGGACGAGCATCTCCCACCTCTACATCATGCATAAGTAGACTGGTTAGTCCTGGAACGTCCTGAAATAAAACCTCGAACTTTGTTATCAAGTTCATTATCTCCTTGGATTGGGTGGCACTTAAATGATCCAACATCCCGGGTAGATTTCTCAAAGCTACGGAATTTCCCAGCAAACTCATACTGGAAGTTTCACCAAATTCTTCTTTCTCCTCCACCTTGGCTAAAGACAGAACTGGTCGGATGGTTTCCCTGCCCTGGTAGGCTTTTAGCATATTAACATGGCATACTTGAGTCTTCTTCCTCCTGTCAGGGGTTTCAACAACATAGTTTAGGTCATTCGCCTTCTTTAAGATCTTCCAGGGCCCCGAGAATTTGGCTTTAAATGGATTGCCTAGAATTGGAAGCAACACCAACACCTCTTCGCCAACCTGAAAATTTCGTAATTTGGTTTTCATATCATAACGCTCTTTCATTTTTCTTTGACTCACCTCCAAAGTTTTTAAAGCAAAATCCCAAGAATTGATCAACTTTTCCCTTGAATCCCTTAAAAAGTCCAGCAAATTTACCCGAGGTTTTACTCCCTCCCAGTGATCCTTCACTACTTCTAAAGGTCCCATTACTTTATGACCAAAAGTTAGTTCAAATGGCGAAAACCCCATTACATCACTAAGAATAGATCTGAAAGCAAATAATAAATAAGGAATTACCTGGTCCCAATTCTTGGGTTCCTGCTGCACATACTTACTAAGCATTGATTTCAATGTTTGGTGAAATCTTTCCAGTTGTCCTTGGCTCTGTGGGTGATAAGGCGAAGAAGTTACATGCTTTATGCCTAATTCTTCCAAACCCTGCTTAAATACTTTACTTTTGAAATTACTCCCACAATCAGACTGAATTACCCTGGGTAAACCAAATTTCGAAAAGAACCTCAGCAAAGATTTAAGAACCCTCCCAGCATGTATACTCCTTAAAGGAATTGCCTCAGGATACCGTGTGGTCCTATCCATCAGTGTCAAAATATATTGATTTCCACTGCTGGTCCTTGGCAAAGGGCCAACTATATCAATTATTACCTCTTCAAAGGGTTCTCCAATGGCTGGAATTGGCTGCAGTGGTGCTTTCGGGATTTTCTGATTCGGCTTCCCCGTTGTCTGGCAGACTTGGCAGGTCTTCACATACTTCTTTACGTCTCTTCTAAGAAAAGGCCAGAAAAACATATCTGAAAGTCTTTTAAAAGTTTTATTTATACCTAGATGACCAGACAGAAGGTTGTCATGAGCTAGCTCTAATAACTTACGTCTGTAGTTTACTGGTACCACAATCTGTTCTCTCACCTCCCATGCATCTGCAGGTGCTCGTTTTGCTCTACTTATCCTTTTCAACACTCCGTCCTTCCATTCTAAATGAGGACGACTATTATCCTGACTGACTTGCTTA